>NC_072779.1:10585271-10670592 GCF_022539595.1 Amphiprion ocellaris
TTTCTTTGAAAAAAAAAATCATGAATTTTGGCAATAAAAAACGCCTTACTATACTATGTCGAAAAAAAATGCCATTTTTCAGACATGTTGTAAAAACATGCCATATGATGAAATAATGTAAAGGAGGCCGTGAAAAACACTCCAGAAAGGTTTTCTTTGAAAAAAAAATCATCATGAATTTTGGCGCAAAAAAACGCCTTACTATACTATGTCGAAAAAAAATGCGATTTTTCAGACATGTTGTAAAAACGTGCCATATGATGAAATAATGTAAAGGAGGCCGTGAAAAACACTCCAGAAAGGTTTTCTTTAAAAAAAAAAATCATCATGAATTTTGGCGCAAAAAAACGCCTTACTATACTATGTCGAAAAAAAATGCAATTTTTCAAACATGTGTAAAAACATGCCATATGATGAAATAATGTAAAGGAGGCCGTGAAAAACACTCCAGAAAGGTTTTCTTTGAAAAAAAAATCATCATGAATTTTTGCACAAAAAAACGCCTTACTATACTATGTCGAAAAAAAATGCCATTTTTCAAACATGTTGTAAAAACATGCCATATGATGAAATAATGTAAAGGAGGCCGTGAAAAACACTCCAGAAAGGTTTTCTTTGAAAAAAAAATCATCATGAATTTTGGCGCAAAAAAACGCCTTACTATACTATGTCGAAAAAAAAATGCGATTTTTCAAACATGTTGTAAAAACGTGCCATATGATGAAATAATGTAAAGGAGGCCGTGAAAAACACTCCAGAAAGGTTTTCTTTGAAAAAAAAATCATCATGAATTTTGGCGCAAAAAAACGCCTTACTATACTATGTCGAAAAAAAATGCAATTTTTCAAACATGTTGTAAAAACATGCCATATGATGAAATAATGTAAAGGAGGCCGTGAAAAACACTCCAGAAAGGTTTTCTTTGAAAAAAAAATCATCATGAATTTTGGCGCAAAAAAACGCCTTACTATACTATGTCGAAAAAAAATGCCATTTTTCAAACATGTAAAAACATGCCATATGATGAAATAATGTAAAGGAGGCCGTGAAAAACACTCCAGAAAGGTTTTCTTTGAAAAAAAAAATCATCACGAATTTTGGCACAAAAAAACGCCTTACTATACTATGTCGAAAAAAAATGCCATTTTTCAAACATGTTGTAAAAACATGCCATATGATGAAATAATGTAAAGGAGGCCGTGAAAAACACTCCAGAAAGGTTTTCTTTGAAAAAAAAAACATCATGAATTTTGGCAATAAAAAACGCCTTACTATACTATGTCGAAAAAAAATGCCATTTTTCAAACATGTTGTAAAAACATGCCATATGATGAAATAATGTAAAGGAGGCCGTGAAAAACACTCCAGAAAGGTTTTCTTTGAAAAAAAAATCATCATGAATTTTGGGGCAAAAAAACGCCTTACTATACTATGTCGAAAAAAAATGCCATTTTTCAAACATGTAAAAACATGCCATATGATGAAATAATGTAAAGGAGGCCGTGAAAAACACTCCAGAAAGGTTTTCTTTGAAAAAAAAATCATCATGAATTTTGGCACAAAAAAACGCCTTACTATACTATGTCGAAAAAAAATGCCATTTTTCAAGCATGTTGTAAAAACATGCCATATGATGAAATAATGTAAAGGAGGCCGTGAAAAACACTCCAGAAAGGTTTTCTTTGAAAAAAAAAATCATCATGAATTTTGGCACAAAAAAACGCCTTACTATACTATGTCGAAAAAAAATGCAATTTTTCAAACATGTTGTAAAAACATGCCATATGATGAAATAATGTAAAGGAGGCCGTGAAAAACACTCCAGAAAGGTTTTCTTTGAAAAAAAAATCATCATGAATTTTGGCACAAAAAAACGCCTTACTATACTATGTCGAAAAAAAATGCCATTTTTCAAACATGTTGTAAAAACATGCCATATGATGAAATAATGTAAAGGAGGCCGTGAAAAACACTCCAGAAAGGTTTTCTTTGAAAAAAAAATCATCATGAATTTTGGCGCAAAAAAAACGCCTTACTATACTATGTCAAAAAAGAAATGCGATTTTTCAAGCATGTTGTAAAAACGTGCCATATGATGAAATAATGTAAAGAAGGCCATGAAAAACACTCCAGAAAGGTTTTCTTTGAAAAAAAAATCATCATGAATTTTGGCGCAAAAAAACGCCTTACTATACTATGTCGAAAAAAAATGCCATTTTTCAAACATGTTGTAAAAACATGCCATATGATGAAATAATGTAAAGGAGGCCGTGAAAAACACTCCAGAAAGGTTTTCTTTGAAAAAAAAAACATCATGAATTTTGGCAATAAAAAACGCCTTACTATACTATGTCGAAAAAAAATGCAATTTTTCAGACATGTTGTAAAAACATGCCATATGATGAAATAATGTAAAGAAGGCCGTGAAAAACACTCCAGAAAGGTTTTCTTTAAAAAAAAAATCATCATGAATTTTGGCGCAAAAAAACGCCTTACTATACTATGTCGAAAAAAAATGCAATTTTTCAAACATGTTGTAAAAACATGCCATATGATGAAATAATGTAAAGGAGGCCGTGAAAAACACTCCAGAAAGGTTTTCTTTGAAAAAAAAATCATCATGAATTTTGGCACAAAAAAACGCCTTACTATACTATGTCGAAAAAAAATGCCATTTTTCAAACATGTTGTAAAAACATGCCATATGATGAAATAATGTAAAGGAGGCCGTGAAAAACACTCCAGAAAGGTTTTCTTTGAAAAAAAAATCATCATGAATTTTTGCGCAAAAAAGCCTTACTATACTATGTCGAAAAAAAAGTGCAATTTTTCAAACATGTTGTAAAAACGTGCCATATGATGAAATAATGTAAAGGAGGCCGTGAAAAACACTCCAGAAAGGTTTTCTTTGAAAAAAAAATCATCATGAATTTTGGCGCAAAAAAACGCCTTACTATACTATGTCGAAAAAAAATGCCATTTTTCAAACATGTTGTAAAAACATGCCATATGATGAAATAATGTAAAGGAGGCCGTGAAAAACACTCCAGAAAGGTTTTCTTTGAAAAAAAAATCATCATGAATTTTGGCACAAAAAAACGCCTTACTATACTATGTCGAAAAAAAATGCCATTTTTCAAACATGTTGTAAAAACATGCCATATGATGAAATAATGTAAAAGAGGCCGTGAAAAAACTCCAGAAAGGTTTTCTTCGAAGAAAAAATCAGCATGAATTTTGGAGCAAAAAAACTTTTATCTTGTACTTGAAGCTAAGTTATAACACAAGCTATCCCTCCTGACTTAACATCTGATGATGTTTTTTCCCAATGGTACTGTGCTAAATCCCAAAAAGATTTCTATAATTAAACAGGAGTGATCAATTTCACTTTACTCTTGTCAGCCCACCTGAATGCTGAGCACTTGCCCTGTCAAGTACAGAAAATTATGGATCCTACGTCTCTTGCCACAATTTGGATTCATAACAACATATCAAGCACCCCTTATAGTCAAGTGCCACCCAATAGGAAACAGTAAACAATAGCAAAAGAAGGCCTGAGTGGGATGATGCGCATTTATTAGTAGGGAAAAAAAATTAATTAACCTGTATGTAAAAAAAAAAAATTCAGCCCGGGATTAAACTGTATGACTGCTGTTTTTAAAAAAAAAACACTAATTAACAAACAGATTTTGAAACATGTTTTATTATTACTATTGTTATTTATAGACCATTGTTGAACAGAGGTACAGGTATTGGTATTGCAACAGACTGTAATACGGTGGTGCAGCTGTGAAAGCACTTTGGTAAACCACATGTGCCCATGTGCTGGAGACTTTGACTTTCAGCAGCACACTGGTCTGGTCAGTATGGCGGCACATTACTGAATATGCACGATGATGAGAATAAATACAGACACTTAGACAAGTGTGACGACTTCAGGGAGATCATCTGCAAGAAAACTGAAATTGCACTGCATTTCTCTCACTCGTCCGGCTTCCCATCTCTTATCTCACATCAGTAACTGGAAATCATATTACCGGCTGCTTTTGGGAAATAAGTGACATCCTTTCCAGCATCTAACAGAAACAAAGAGGACAATCTCTTCTGCTTCTCTCGATTTGACTGTATTGATTCATCAACGTCGGGTCAAAATGGTCCCTTTTCAACTCAACTGTAATGTTTCATTTCAACCTGATGATCTCCTCTAGGTTATTTTTTTTTCTTTGCTGACTGTTACACGTTTGACTGATGTTGTTTGTGTGTTGTTGTTCTTTTTTCCTTTTTTTAAAACAATTTTCATAAACTTACTACTAGTAAAGAAATATACTGTATTGTGAACTATCAAAATAAATAAAATTGTTATTTACAGAACATATAAACAATACTTCATCACTAAACAGTTTTTTTAAATATAAGAATAGGCTACTGTATGTCTGTCATGCTTCCATCTGAATAAATGAAGCCATGAATGAGGTTGTACAGAGCTGAAGTAAATCCTCGTCCATCCTGTTTACTCTAACTGTACTGTTTTGCAAGAGTGCTGCTGGTTCTCCGGCGTTTCATCTCTCAGTCCTGTTTGACTGCACTTTGACTGCAGTACCTTTGTGCAAATAGGCAGCCTTCGATAACTGTTCAATTTACACATTTACCACCTAAAACAAACCTCCAGATCCATGGGACATTTGGGCTGCAACAATTTCTTTTCATCACTGCTGGAATGTTCATGTTCATGAAATATGCAAATTAGAGTCACAAAATATAAAGACTGATGGGATGTCAGTGCAGCACGATTGTGAAAAATGTGAGGAAAAACATCATATGTTGAGTTTGCTACACAAGCACCCGGATGCTGCTGAATCTTTGTGTATCAAGACGTCATGAACCAAGCAGTTAACAAAATGACAAATAGCAATCGAATGCACCATTGTTGTCTTAATAGCAGTCTGTGTAAAATGTAAACTGAAATACTGCAATCCAACATTACGGGAAGGCAACGCCAATACTGTGTGGAGCACAGAATTATCATAGCACAAGTGCTGTCTTTGTTCTGTCATCTTTTTTTTTTTTACTGTTGTTTGAAACACATTTTGCAAGAAAAAATCCTCTCTCTACATCCTCTAGCTGTCTTTTTCCTACAATACAATGTTCATCAAATCTACCATACCCTACTTAAACATTTCTGAGCCCTACTTCCACAGACTTTGCCATTGTTTTCATTCCACCAAGCTCCTAGGATAAGTCAACAAAAACATATCCTTCATGAAAAAGAGAAACACATATCAAAAAATGTAGCGAATAAAGAAAGAATAAATAAGGTTCAATAAAACATGAACATCGGTCCATATTCTCATATTGCCTTGTAGAGCTGTTCCACCATAAGGAAGTTTCCATGTAGAGCCCGGATCATCACTGAAGGGTAAACAGTACCGTCGCCCTTTCTCGCTCCTTGAGCTCTGTAACATGTGCTCAGATGAGAGAACGTTAAAAAGAAATAAGCAAAAGTCTTTCATTTTTTCCCTTTTCCTCATGATCCCCATCTTTTGTTGCCTCTTCAGTCTTTCTCCCAACCATAGTTTTCTTCTTGTCCCCGCCCCTTGATCGATCTCTCCTCCTTTGGAAAGATCGATTCAGGGGGAGCTGAAAGTTCACTCCGATTTTTTTTTCTTTAGTTTTTCACTGTTCACACCCAGCATCAAGGTGAAAGAGCGTAAGGGAAGCGGACGCCTCCTCTTCCTCCTCCTCCGCACAGAGGGAGGAGCTGGATGAGGATCGTCCCTCCTCGTTTCCTGCTCTTCTGCACACCTTATCCTCTTCCTCCCCCTCCTCCCCATCGGCCTCTGCTCTAGAAGGGCGAGTTGGGGGAGCAGACGGTGCTGGCTGAGCTGATGGAGATGTCATCAGAGACGGGCGTGGGGCTGGGGGCCGGGGAGGGGTCAGAGCACGAGTCAGGGGTCAGAGAGGGAGGGGCCAGGGGCAGGCCAGGGAGGCAACTGGGAGGCTCCGCTCGGAGTGTTTTTGTTGTCGTTGTTACTGAATTCACAGTCTGCGTCATCTGCAAAGGCGGCGGCTTCACATCCGGGTGGCGTCCTCGTCTGAGAATCTGCCCCTCCTTATCAAGAGGGGTGGCCTGAAAGAACAGGAGAGCATTATGATTAGATCCTCTGATGGAGGCGTCCAAGAGCACAGTGGATAAACAATCCAGTATGGTGGAGGACCAGAAGAGCCTTACGCATGTTCATTAAAGCTGAAGTAGGCAGGAGTTTTCTGGGGGTTTTTGGTGTCACTGGGCAAACATTCCACACTGACCTTTAAACACATTGAAATTTGGATAGTGTAGGAGGAAACTAGACTCCAATATTTGTTTTCAAGCTTTAAAAATAGAGCACATGATGACAGATTTTTAGCCAATCGCAGGTCTTTTCACACAGTATTATCAGATTTTCATGATGGAAAGTGGGGTCTGAATCTCATGTGAAGCCATTGATGAATGTTAACTTTATTTTTTAGCATGTTTCGAGCATTTGCTAATTTGGTTGGAGGGGCTCACAGGAAAGAGCGTCAGCAGAAGGGCTGTATTTTAAGATTCCGCCACTTCTTTCTGCTTTTCTGCCTGCCCCAGCTTTAAGTTGCTGATCGATATTTAACTGGACAGTCACAAGAGGAATTAACAGCAGCAAAAATAGCAAAACAATACAGGGATTTTTAAAAAGAAAAACTAAACTGTTATGTTTCATTTACTTTTCCTGCATTTCTTTATTTTTTTACTCCCTGCTAAATCTGCTCAGAAATGTTCTCTATAATCAGTGACTTACAAGAAAAGGGAGGAAAAAACTAATTGTTGTATTGATGCATTCATTTGTTAGTATTTTTTCAAGCCTATTATAAATTCCTCTTCTAAGTGTCCAAATTCCTTTCATTTCCATCATCTTTATAATGGCAAACTTCAAGGTCCTCCATAAATGAGTCACACAACATGAGTTGGGCAGCGGGAGCTGAATAGCAAGCTTTGGTATTAGAGGAGGAAGCCAGGTGGGGAGCATCACATCAAGCAAATACATCACAAGGATTCAATGAGACAAGCAAGAGTGCAGGATTATTTCTTTGCAAAGGTAGAATTCACAAAGAAATTGCGAAAAATGAAAAAATGTCAGAGAGAACCACAGCAACACCATTTTTCTTTCACTCAAAGACAGTTTTGTAGGATGTGTTCAACAGTGAAATGCAGGAGAATCACAAGGGTAATTCTAAGGATAAAATGCACGCCCTTATTCACACGCCAAGAAATCTAGGTGACACTGTTAAACAAGGTTTTAGCAAGAGACAGACAACAGTAATGCGAGTGTGAAATCTGTGTGCACAACGAGGGAGGGATGAAAGGAACGAAGCAAAAAGCCGAGCACAGAAAACGACAAAGCGGGGACGATGAAGCTGTCAAAGCAGCACAGCAGCAGCCAGTCAGCAGGGAGGGAGGGGAGACATCAGTTTCAGAGACACTATTTTGGTTTGTTTTGATTTCTCGCTGGTTTGCGACCGTCTACCCAGTTGTGTCTCTATGGAAACCTGGCGTACCTTATCCAGTACATGGCCGGGTGCTGGTAGAAATCCAACGACCCAGATCTCTGCATAGAAAAGCTGTCATCCAGCTGAACACAAAGAGAAACCAGCACAATCAATCTAAGCACCAGTTCATCGGGAAACAGAAACACGACAAGACACAAACTCCTCTCAGAAAGCTGCAGAGCAAATGAACTGAGAGGAACCTCTGTATAAAGCAGTTCTATTGAGAGTAATAGCTACAGCTTTAGATGAATCAGTTGGTTTATGGGTACTGTAGTCTCTAAGAGCAGTAACTTACAGAAATGACTGACACTCCTGCAGTCGTGTCGCTGACCTTCGGGTTGGTGTTGAAGTGTTTCTTTATCTTCCCTGCTACTGACAGCTGGTGGTCATTCTCACATAGACCCTCATCCTGCATCAGGTTAAGGAAGGAAAGGAAATAAATGTTGTGTTCTTGCAAAAACAAGGACCGAATCGATGTTGGAGATCAATGACATGACACTTACAGTGACCCAAGGGTGCTCGAGCACCTGGAGGGAGGTGTATCTCTGATCCACCTCCACCTCCAGCATGGATCGGATCAGCTCCTGCAGCACCAAGTAAACAGTGGTGAGTTGTTTCTTCTTTTTTTTAATTACTCATACATCCTCCAGACACAAACAGACGGTGAACGCAGACATAAAGTGGATTTTCACCTTCGCTGTCTCCGACACGTTGTCCCAGTACGGTAGAGGAAACTCTAGCTGACCCATCAGTATCTGATCGAAAAGCACTTCTTGATCATCACTGCTCCTGCAAGCGAAACACTTCTTTATTAAACTGTGTGTATTAATAAAACAGTGCTCTTATTAACTCTGCCCACAGGAGTAAAAGTGCAATACTGTTAACCAGCCATATGGGGGACGAATGCACAACTTGATGATTGACTTGAAAGCAGAAAAAGTGATTTCTTGCTGTTAGCTTACCCTCGAAAGGGTGGGAAACCACACAGCAGGATGTAGGTGATGACTCCTGCTGCCCAGATGTCCACCTTAAGGCCATACCTGCACAAAGACAAAGAAATCAATCAGCTGTCAATATGCAGAGAACAAGACATCTTAGCAGTGATATTAAAGATTTTTTCTCGACAACAACCATCCCAATTGCAATAAAACATAACTAATGTGTTGGCCATGAAATTGAATTATGACGTTTAAGAGGCAGAGGCTGCAGTTAACTGGATTTCTGCTTCTCTTACCCTGTTTCTGCAATGATTTCAGGTGCTACATATGTCGGGGTGCCGCACACCGTGTAGAGGGGTCCGTCCACCACAGTCGCCAAACCAAAGTCTCCCAGTTTCAGGCTTTTGCTGCCATCTGCATGTTCGTACACCTGAGCAGACAGAAAATACACATTCCGTTAAAAATAGGATCTGCAATGAGCTCAGCATGATCCGAATGATACCTGCGAACAAACTGACACCTTAAAACTGCTATCAATGTATTTATATACATAACAGTTGTTCTAATTATATCATGCATGTGAAAGGGGTTTTGCTCTTAATAATTTGACTATTCTCATAGTGTTGTTTTTATGTGGCAGACAGCTGTTTTTGGCAAACAAATGATGTGAAACTCATTGTACCCTACCAGGGCTACACTAAATGACAGACAGATAAAGTTAGTCATCAGCTGGAGGACACGGTGAAGCATTTCACAGATATTTTAATCAGGCGTGGGTAGAGACCAACACAGAGCTAAGAGGAGAGTGACTTGCATTTGCAAAGGGGGCCAAAATTATGCTCCAAATAAAGGCTGGTGTTGCTCCATGTTTGCTGGATGTGTCGAGAGAAGTGTTTACTGGCATGTTTTTGTAGCTTGTTTACCATGAGTGGCCAAAAAAAATTACACAATGCACTATATAATACAGATTTAAAGTTGAATTAATTCCTCTTTGTTGTCAAATTTTAAACAGTTAAGTTAGTTTTGTCCACCTGTTACTTGCAGTTGTGATCAATCTGTGTGTCATGACTTTAAAAACAAAAGATAAAGTGACACCTTGGGGGAATCGCTGAGTATTTCTTATCTAACTGAAACAGCTAGAGGGTGAATAAGGGGAGACAGAGAGAAACACAGAAAAAGAAGCTGTACAGCCAGCAAGGGTGAGTGTGCCAACAGAGGCTAGCTTCGGAGTGGAACACTTTAAAATATGAATCTGGCTTGGCCATCACTTGTAAGGACTGAGGAGGGGCAGCAGTTGGAGTGAAGAGGACGAGAATGAGGAGTCTGACAGACGGGAGAAGGAGGGAGGGAAGGCACAAATGAGGGAGGCTGGAGAAGGAGCGTGCAGGAGGCGTGAGGGCAGCAGGAATGACTCATCTCCTCTCGGTGAGAGTCCAGAGTGAGTGATATTACTTCACTGTTCATTCAGAAAGAGGGGAGGAGGTGGGGGGGCCACACTGCGGCAAGTTAGGCGACCATGTGTGCAATCTGTGTGTGAACTCACCAGCAGGTTTTCTGGTTTGATGTCTCTGTGCACAATGTTGAGGCTGTGGAGGTATTTGATGGCGTTGGCCAGATTGTAGAGCATGCCGCTGGCGTCTCTCTCTGTGTATCTGTTGGCGGAGGTGATGGCATCGAACAGATCTCCCCCCTGCGGACAAGTCATGATGGATGGGTGGGCTGTCAGTATTAGGGAGGGCTTTCACGGCAGTTTGTCTGGTGTCCTCACACACACAGACCCTGACAGATTCACTTCCGAGCTTTCACAGTTGCTCGTCTTTTCTGCTGAAAAGAGTTTTTCGGCTGAAAAAGTTCATTTAGCAGCAAGTTGTTTCTTTTTTTTGTCTGCTCAGCAGCTGCAGGGATCAACTGTGTCCTCATTCCTCACCTTGATTAAAACGTATCCCTACGCTGTCTTTAATATTTCCTTTTCATTTTAATCTTATTTTTTCACTAATTCATGCTCTACTCTTGTCTTTCTGGCTTTATTTCTGTGTCAGTCTGCTATTTTGCATTCTGTCTGAATCTCACCCTCCTCTTAGCGTCCTCATCCTCTGTGTCTCTCTCCCTGAGTGGACTAAGTGGAACAGAGGCTTAAAATAGGGCTGAATCTCTCTCTCTCACACACTGTCAGGGTTCAACCTGCACAGCGACAGTTGTTTAAATACGAGAGCTGTCAAATGCCACAGCTCAGCTTCTAACCAATGTATCTACAGTTCTCTGCTTCTACTGTGTGGCCAAAAGTATATGGACCCTTGAGCTTTGCATCTAAATGTGAATATTGCATTGCAAAAGCATGCATTTTAATATACTGTCACAACACCCTGCATTCTTATCTGGGAGTTTCTATTATTCAGTCACTGGGAAATAAAGCATGGCATCCCAAAAAAAAAAATGCTGGATGGGGTTTAGATCAAGCCTGTGTATGAAAAAGTAAAGTTTTTCATACCATATTCAAAAACCATTCATTTATGGGCATTACTTAGTCACGCTGAAACATTATTCCCTTCCTAAAATTGTCACAAATTATTGTCTGAGTACATTATCACTCAGAATAGCTCTAAAAATTAGCCTATAGGACAAACAATCCATGAGCCTTGTCTCCTTTAAACGAATAAATGAAGTGAAACAGAACCAAGCAAAAGGACACTCTGTATATACCGTACTTTCAGCCATATTTTGCAGCATCTCCCTCCCTCCTTCTCTGCTCTTTTCCTCTCCCATCACTACACCTAGCTGTCTCGTTCCTTCTCTCGTTCCTTGTCATTCTTGCGGTGACTCTTTC
Organism: Amphiprion ocellaris; assembly: GCF_022539595.1. Classification (NCBI taxonomy): domain Eukaryota; kingdom Metazoa; phylum Chordata; class Actinopteri; family Pomacentridae; genus Amphiprion; species Amphiprion ocellaris. The sequence goes on from NC_072779.1 coordinate 10,596,594, forward strand.
CACCTCATTCATCCTCAGCCTCCTCTCCATCCTCCTACTTCGGGACAGGCTCACACGTACACACATTTCTCCCACAGACTGGTTCTCATCTAAATTCTGTAGTACTCCACACCACGGTACGAACAGATGGATCACATTCCTGGCTCCTGAATTATGCACAAACATTTCTTGACTCCGAAAGCGGGAGAGAGAATGAAGAATGTGACCACACGAGCGCTCGAGGCCACAGACCGATTCTCTCGATCCCATACTGTGCTACTGCTTGGAACTCATCATTTGCTTCGCTGGTTGAATGCTGCTGCTCCGTTACTGTCATCATTTCTGCCTCTCTGCTCCTCTCTGTCCCTCCGAGATTTGACATAATGATCAGCATCATGTAAAAAAGAACGCCTCTGTCCATTATCTCACTTTGGCAAAATATCCCAGCCTGCCCCGAAGCAGAGCAAATGGTGCATAAACATTAGAAAGTAAACATGTAGCTGCAGTACACAAAAGGCCACACACCTTGACCAGTTCCATGACCAAGTAAAGTTCATTGTAAGTGTCCACTTCCTCGATGAGTAAGACGATATTTGGATGTTTGACCCTGCGGAGTATGGCCACCTCGTTCTGGATCATGTGCTCCTAGCAGGAAAAAAATAATTATTTTATAGCCAAGCAGAACATTTATCAAAGGAATCAATTTTGTCAGATGTCTGTCTGTATTGTCAGAATCGTGCTCTGCAACTATAGTCAACAGTGATGTCATGATGTACTGACACACAGATTACACTTTAACATCAGTGCAGAAAAATTTGCTATTTAATAGGCATGTCAGCCTATAAATTCTGTGAACAGGTTTCATGCTCTTTTATGAGTGGAGAAATTTTTTAGTTAATAAAACTATAGTTAACTATTGAAAACATGACTGCATAAAGCATTTAAAAAAGCTGCGTTTTACTTAATTGTAGTATCCAGAGTAGCGTTTTGTGCTTTCAACACTTAATCTTACTTCTAAGTCAAGTAACGGTTTTTCTTTTTGATTGGAGCTGACTAGTAAAGTGCATGTTTTCTTTTGGACTTGTATTTTGTCGATGTTTCTTTACCTTGCCTCTGCATTTGCCCTTGTTGATGATCTTCAGAGCGTACTCCCGTCCAGTGGAGTGCTCCACACATTCCCGCACGACTGCAAAGTTCCCATCTCCTAACATCCGGCCCACCTTGTAGCGGTCTGATATGTAGGACGGCACAGCTGGAACCTCATCGACGAGAACCTCAGCTGCAGGGAGGAGGAACAAGGTTTAGAGCAGCTGAGGGACTCAGAAATCTAAACCAGTTTACACATAATCAGTGAGTGCTTTGCTCACTTTTTTTTCAGGATTCAGAAGACAGAGAACCTTTCAAATGTTTTGTCTATAAAGGCAAATAATAAGTTCATATCCAACTGAACTTAAAGGTGAGACTAATAAATGTTTACAACTAAACAAACTGTAAAATAATTGCAAAAGGACTAGACTTTACCAATACATACAGATAACAGGTATTATTTTTTAAATTTAAAAATAAATCTTCAGTTAAATGAATTCTAAATCATTTAAAGTTTCAGAGTCAAATGGGGTTGTGGTTGCATCCCACGGTCGACATTTTGTCACATTATTGCTCTGCAGAGTTCTCTGTAAATGGTAATCAAGCTGGCAAATAGAAAAGTTAATGCGGAACCGAATGGCAAATCAAAATGCAAATAAATGCAATTAATGCTCCGTTAAATAATATTGCAAGTGATGATTTAAAACATTCGATGAGGTTCTTTGGACTCTCTTCAATTAAGTAAAATCACAGTTGAAAATAGCCAATGATACTCAAGTGACCCGATTCAAAAGATATTATTAAAGTTATTTCTTTAAGTCTGTGACTTCCGACTCATGACTTGTCATCTTTCACAAAATTTACCAGGACATCCTTTTCTGCAGTGCAACAGAGAGATGGAGAATGACACCAGACAGAGGAGGGGAAAGGTGTGAAAAAGAATGAGGTGTTGAGAACGAGGTGTACAAATCAGACACATCAAAGGTCATGAACATGACTCAAACATGCATGATATTTGCAAGTCAAAGGCCTTCGCCCACTGAGGGACAGACGTGACACTCATGTAACATTTTCCTCACCTTCAGTAACGTCACCGTCTTCCACTGAGCTGGAAACTTTAGTGGAAGACAGAGAGGTGGAAGAACCCTGGGACCCCTGAAACATAAGGCAGAGACAGAGAGCAGGGTGACAAGAGGGAAAAGACTAATATTTTAATCCGTGGTATTACCCAAAATAGTTTGTAATCCACTTCACACTGCACAAAATACCACCACAGTCCCTTCTGCTGCACTCCCAGCCAAAACAAACATGCATGACCAAAAATAGACAAAGAGACATTGTGCAACTCGTCTCATCCTCAGAACATCCTTAAGTCTGTCTTTGTTTCTGCATAGCTGTACTGTGCTGCTCCGGCTTGTGTGTACACTGCGCTCATGAACAGATTTACTTAAGCCACTGATCTGAATATAAACCAGTTACTTATTCAGCAAACCCCCCTGAGTGGTGTGTGTGTGTGTGTCCATATTTGGAAATCCAAATAAGCTCCTCTCCATTCACTTCACAACTTGATCTGATCTAATTGCATCCTCCTTCAAATCCTCACTACTGGCTTTAATAAAACATAAAAACACAGGTTTTGGTGACACTAATAAAGGCAGATGAATACCGCCTTTCATTGGATTAGTAAGTAGGAGGTCATTAAAGTGAAAGAGAGTGGCTGAGATGAGGCGTCTGCATCTATCTAAAGACTAAAACTCATTACACCCTCCACCTTGTAACCTTCTGTCTGGTTGTCATGGAAGCAACAGGGATGGGGAGCGAGGATCCAGTCAGGACTGTAAATGAGAATCTCCCCCATCTCACATTTCATTCTTTTCTCCACTCCTGTCCATCTTTCTGCTCTGTGCTTCAGGTTCTTCTAACACAACTGAACAGTCTCATTATGCTTCGTTTGTAGGGTGAACATTTTTCATGTGTTCACCATGTATCTTTTCCCACTTTCCTTCCTCTCCTCTCCCCTCCCCTCTGCTGAAATCCCTCTCTCCTGCCTCGCAGTCATTTTTGAGGTCTTTGGGGTTTCCAGTGCCCGGATAAATCCCACAGGTGCAACTGGAATATTCAGCCTGGCTAGTGATGGAAGCGAACTAAAATCGGTCCTCTGCCTGATGTGCATTATTAACACGTTTCTCTGTAAATGGTCTGTTTAGCTCGAGCCGTCATTCACGTGCAACTGTCCTGAGAAATCAAGGAGACGATAGCTATCTAAATCACTCGCAGGCGACCAGTTTTTCTTTCATGTCTCATTTCAGTGAAGGTGTAGCCAGACGTATTTTTGATGCTCTTCCCTGAATTCAAGCCAGACAGAATCATTCACACATCAATCACTGCTGTCGCCTTAGAGCCGATAAGATCTAAAAAGTGCTGCTGCCGAACTAATGGATGCTGGCTGTGGCTGCGATAATAATCCAGTGAGCATTTCAAACAGGATGATGTGGAAAAGGAGGCGAAATCTGGCATCAAAGCATTGCATTATTACGGCATGGTGGCAGTCCATGAAAAACTCCTGCTTTGATGCCGTGTTAATGAAATCACATCTCGTCCTCCTTGTTTTACAAAGGGTTAGATCTTTAAATAAGGAAAAATATGCTGGACATTCATGCATTCCCGTGAGCTTGCTGTTGAGCCAGAGAGTATTTCCTGTAATGACTTGCATACAAAAAAACTATTTACAGAACAGTTCTGCCCTATATCTCTGCCCAAGTCACTGTCAGCTCTTTTGTTCATCTCCACTGCTGTGACCTGAAAAAAAAAGGTGAATGTAGCTATGAGTCAGGCTGAATTTGGTTTACGTAATGTTTTTTGTTGGGCACTCATCCTGGAACAAGAAAACCCACTTAATACCCATAAAGCTGATGACCCTCTTGTGCTTTTTCTCAAAAACATCCCTATTCTGCTTTTATTTCCTCGTCCCGACTCGTGTATTTACCTCTCTTGTGCCCTTATCGCACATCCAGCCCTGTCCTCTACTCCCTTTCTCATTTCAAACTCCTATCTCTCTCTCTTTCTCTCTCTCGTTTCCTGCCACAGAGGGAAACAAAATACCGTTGCTATGGAAACTGCTCACAGAGAGGAGAGCAGCAGCTTATGAGGCTTCCAGTGTGGAGACAGAAGCCTATATATGGCCATTCCTGTCTGCGGACTGGGAGGTAGGTTCAACCTTCTATGAAAATTGTGTCTCTCGTTTCTGAGTGAAAAACTATGAGGCAGATGGAGTGACAGACAGAGTGAGAAAAGGAGATTTGGAGGTGAGAAAACGTAAGAAAGATGTATGGAGTCTGGCCTGGGTGATATTGATCATGAGATTTGGCAGGCGCTGTCTTGTTATTGTTAGACCATCCAGCTTTCTCCGTGTTGCACAATACGACACACACTATTCCTAGCTCTACATCTCTACACTTTTGCTCCGGCTATGACTCACAGCACTAAAAAACACACTGACAAACCTTTTACATCATGGCTGGAGCCACTGCTCTTCAAACCTGCAAGGGCAACGCTCGGCAACAGAATACTGATGAGCGCATAAAAAGGAATTAAACAGGACGTCCATGGCTGACCTTAAATGTGGAGCATCATCAGAGAAGCACACATGGAGCAGCAGAAATAATGGTTTATTCTGCGGTTGAAAAGGAAATCTGTCAACTGCAGAACTGAGCATTAAAAATGCACCACACATTTACATAACCAACTTAAGTGTAATGCCAGCTTTGTCCTCCGTGTCCCTGTTTGAATCTGATTACGACACACATCCTAAAGCCTTTTTTGCTCTTTGTCCCTGAGGCTGTGGAGAGTCAGACCTCTCCTCCGGCAGCATTTTTGTCACTTTTACTGTCATGCAATATCCAGCAAAAGCAGGATTTATTAGTGTTTGCCCCAGTGGAACAGTCTAATAAGATCTGATGGAAATGGGCTATGTTGTTGTGTCTCAGCTTCCTACTCTGTCTCTTATAAGAGCACAAGGTAGAGCAGATAATATATCTTGACTCTTATTTTGGTGTCTAGACAGACAGAAAACATAATCTACTTGACTCTCATCTGAAGAGATCAACACTGGTTAGAGGATTCTGTCTTTCAGCTCTGCCAGTTGGACACAGCGAAAGTTTCTAATCACAATCCTGACGGACTGCAATCCCAGAGAATCACAGGAACGTGATTAAATACTTCTGGGAAAATTAAAATAAAGGGAGGGAGACTTACACGGCCCCGCCCTAATCTAGAAAAAAAAAATCCAGAACAGAAGCAGTGGGACAGGAAGGGATAAATGTGCCTCTGGGACTGAGTTTGGTTCTGCTTTGTTGAATACATAAGCAAATTTAACGAAGGAGAACTGCTGGTAAACACGTATATGAAGACAATCAGCATTCTCTTAATTATCATAATAATGCTGTAACATGAGGAACAGCTGTTAATCAACAGTGCTGAGTGAAAAAGAGGCGAATAAAGAACGAAAAATGCAAAATGAAAATGAAATGACAATGAATTTAATGGTGACTTTCAACAAATGGAAAGGAATACATCGAGCAAAGAAAACACAAACAGAAACAAATGAGCCGAGAAAGAGCTGGCAGCATCACATGACAAAATCACAAGATGTAGAGGATGGACTGCATGCTGTGATTTTTATGTGTGAATGGAAGCCCTCTGCAAAATGTTTTAGATGCATTAACAACATGAATGTAAGCAGATCTGAATAGTTTGCGAATCATTTTGAGGAATAAAATGTCCAAAAAAAGCCTGTGGAACTGAAGTAATTGCATCTTCCACCACTTCCTCATGTGGTGCAGCCAGTCTTTTTGGCAGGCATAGAAACAAAATTGGACAAACCATCTAATGACCTCAACACGACATGAAATAAGAAATATATTACAGCTCAAAAAACAAGTACAAGCTTTAGTAACAGTACACTCACATGGATGAATAAGACAACAATAAGATGTTTGTAATGCACACTTTCATCTTCAGTTGGCGCTCTCTCTCTCTCTCTCACACACACACACACACACACACACACACACACACACACACACACACACACACACACACACACACGTACACAAATAATGAAATAATGATTCACCCAACACAAATTCTGAACGATAAGAATGAGAGATGGAGCATGCAATTCAATGGATCATGGACATGAATGACTAAACGGTGAGAGGAGGATGTAGGTGACATACTACAGATACAATTAGCACTTTCTTCCTCTCGTACACTCAGACAAACAGCTACCTGACTGTGCTGCGACACAGACCTTCTGCTCGTCTCGCCTTCAATCTGTCAGCTGCTACTGTCCATCTATTGTCTTCATCTTTCATTTTTTTTCTTGAAAATGATTTATTCCCCTGCTTATGTTTTTTTTCACGCCTAATCGAGCAAACAGACGGCAGAGAGCTGTGACCTCGCTGGCTCACTCAATTTATCTGTACATGCTCCAGGGCTGATACTGACAGAAAACACAGTTCGGGGTGTGGGCTTGTCTGGACGTATGGGTTTAGTATAAAAGCTGAATGTGGAAATGTAGGGTGCTCTCAGTGAGGCAAGTGGCCTTAAAAGGATCATAAGAAGTGCAAAGAGGAAGAAGGGGGGATGGATGACTTTGTGAATGTGGACCACTCCTTCATGCTTCTGTTGATAATTTATAAAAATGGGTCATAGCGTGCACCAAATGTGTAAAACACACAACATGTGCAAGTGTGCATCAAGCTACAGTCTACTCCCTGTCCATAAATGCTGTTTCCATGTACAAAAGCGATGTTTCTTCACTATGCATGACCGTGTAAGTGATTCTGTGCACTTTTTCATTGAAATGTGTGCACGTCTGTGCGCCTACATCTATGTATGTGTTAAAAAAAAGAAAGAGAAAAAGCCGCTGTGCATCGCTATGCCTGCACATTCTGCTCGGGGAAATAGGCTGTAATGGTTTGAGCCGTGCAAGCAGCCTACTTCAGGCAGCAAAGTGCCTCTAAGTGTTTAAATGCAGGGTCCGGTGAGGTGAACTGTTTAAATGCAACACTCGTAGTAGGTCACTGATGCTCTGTGGCTGCTCGGGAAACGGACTTCTTGTTTTTTTTGTAACCTTTATATTACGAGGCAAGGCTCATTTTTAGGTAGCTTTAAAAGTTTTATCGGCTGAAATTTCAAAAAAGATTTTACTTACTATCAGACCACAATATTACATTCCCTGATGTTAAAGATCATCTTCGAGTCACAGTGTGATTAGCTTTGCTTTTTTTTTTGATGAGAAAGGCATTCACATACCTAACAAGGCTGACAATGAAAGGATTTATGTGTATTCTACACTTATGATTATTCATGTGAGTTTACACAGAGGTGACGAAAAGGACAGAAAATGTGCAAATAGTGTCTCGGGCTTCTCAAAGCAGCTTAGAAATCATCTACAAGGGAAATGATGGAATATGAATTCTCCCTGTGAAGTTAATACCCTTTCATATGGGGGGGATGGGTGCTGGGGGAAAGTGAGAATAGCTGGGAGATGGAGTGAAAGAGAAATTAGAAACTGTCAGGGATGCGAAGGGACGGGGAGGGAATCGCTAACAGGGCGGACAGGAAAAAGTAAGAAGTGGAAAAGAGAATTACAACATAATATGGCTGAGGGGTGTGAAGCTGCAGGGTGGAGAGCAGAGATAATGGGCTGTGAGTCTTCCTCCCCTTTTCCTTCCAGTCAAAGCCATTGCAGGCAGAGTACATAGTGTCAGCGAGTACAAAGCCTGGAATAATCTCTCTTTGAGTAACACACACTCAACTCATGTTGTGTAATACTCGAATTTAACTGCTGTTCCGGTGAGGCTCTACAAAAGATAAATGTTTGACGAGAAAGGTGGACGGCGGCGAAAAAGACAGGTTGAATTTGGAGAGGAAAGGGGCTCTTTTTTTCTTAAATTTTCTCATCACATCTGGTTAGCCCTCGTTCACCTCTCTACCCCTCACTCCCACAATCTATCTCTGAATCTATGTGGAAACTATCTGGGAAGAAGGAAACAGAGACAGCAGAAACTGTGCACTGTAATTGTCTGCATTTACTGCTCCACATTTATTCATTCAGAGGGAAGCAGACAGAAAGATAGAGTTTATAAAGGCGTGCACATGCCACCCCGTTTCCTCGCAGCACTATAGTCTATGGTGACCCAGTTCCATTACATGCGTGAATGTGGAAGCCCTGTTTCACCTTGTTCTGTTCTCAGTAGCTACAACCCAAATCTGATGTGTTCCTGTTGCTCTGGCTGACCTTCATACCACATCAATATAACCACATCACTGATGGAAGCCTACGGGCGTGACTCTCCACCATCCATTAATTCTTCCTGCCTCATCAAATGTACCACAAGACTGAATCTACCGAACCCAACAAAGCTTTCTGCTGTGCTGATTTCACTCATACACACAGCCATACACACTCATTTATGTACAGAAATGATTCACAAGCCATTCAATTTGCCGTTGTATTGACTCCAACCTCATTCTTGCTTTTTCTTCCCTTAAAAAAGGCCCTGTGCCTGCACAAACAATAAATAGCTAAATAATTACAAAATAAATCATAGCTGCACCTCTGCTGTCAGGCAGAAAACTGGTACAGTCATGCAGCACAGATTCAGTCGCTGTGTGTTTGCAAATGGAAGCCCATGTGAACACATGGCAGGTTCACTTATACTGCGAATGTATGAGGCTGACATAAACTGAGCTTGCGAGTATTTGTTTACGAAGGGAGAAGGAGCCAAATCAGCAGCAGGCTTAGACCTCCAACAAATTATAGTGCTGCTGTGAGAAAACAGGAGTCTGATTAGGATGGAAGCTGATATTAAAAGCTCACCATCATCACTGTCCAAGGACTGGATTAACAAACACTTTGATCTTGAACGCACACAAACTTGCACAGACACACAACATGAGCTCAGAATGTGCAATTCAAGGGTTTTTTTTTTCCATTTGAGTTGCATGCTCTTCCTCTGCACAGTAGTATTTTGTCTATATTACAGTGTACACAGTGTGGTTGCAGCTCAGATCCTCATTCCTCCCCTGTTAGCTACAGAAAACACATTCAGATTCTTAGTTTTGGTGGTTTAACAGGGATTTTTTTGAATGCAGGCCAATGACAGAATAGCTGACAAAAAAGAAGAATGGCTGAAATAATCAAATGCACTAGTATAAAATGTGTCTAAATCATTTACACATGAGGACATGTACAAAATGACATATCTTGATTTTTTTAAAAAAGTAATTCTAGATGAGCAGTTGGAATTAACTGTGTCTTGTTCTTAATTTTGTTGCTAAAACACACTAAAATGCAACGCAATGCACTGCTTAGTGGCTAATACAGGATGCAAACAGATTTCAATCAGTCAGTCTCATCTTTAGATCGAATATTGCACAAATTACTGACTGACACATCAGGTGATCTCTATAAGTCAGTGATAGCACCGCTTCTTGTTGAGCTACCAAAGGCAGATAGAGTTCTCCATGAAAAAAGCTATGGATTAGCATTAGTGGAAATTTGACAAAATATGGAAATGTTTAACACGAATCCTATCATGGGCCTGCCAGTCTTGGAATTCCAGAGCAGCACTAGGTGATGACAAAGGTCAATGCCCCACCCAGTCTGAGACACTAAAGATGTCGGGATGTTGTTGTTTCTCCATATTCTAGCGACTCTAAGATGTAGTCGGCCTATGCTCAGTCACGGCTTTGTCCTTTTCCTGAGAACATAGAAGGAATGTGTTATAGATTTATTGATTTAGTGTCACTGGATGCTACCGGGTAATTGTCTGTGCGTGTTTGTTTGTTTGTTTGCGTGTTCATATTATGCACATGGGTTATATGGGTCGTCTTACCCGGCGTCGGCTGAGGCTACCCGGGCTGGTCGGGGAGGGGCTGGGAGATTTTCCCGAATGAGGAGTGGACAGCTGACTGGCCGGCGTCCCATTTACTGGAGGGAGAAAACACAAGAGAAAATGGAACAGGGTGGATGAGAGGGGACAGACCGGTGCAGGAATATTGAAATAGATGATGCTTTAAAATGTGAAGGCATGTTTTCTGGGTTATATTGGTGTCTAGCAGCAGCCCACACTTCCGCCCTCAGCATCTCTCCATTCACATGAATGAGGCAGAAGAGGAGGAGGAGGAGGAGGAGGACAAGAGAAGGAGTGAGGGAGGAAGAAAAAGAGCAGTGAAATCCACACTACTCTTTTTTTGTCCTTTATACTTCAGCCAAAATACAAATTCTACTGCGTTAATTATCCCTTAAAATAAGCCACTTCCACCTGAGTTTTTACAGACGTGTGATTACATAAGCTTCTAGGTATCAAGAGCATGGCTGGAAGTCAACATACAACACCAGGATGTCCTCATTTTCAACCACATCCTATATTCAAGTGTACTTGTGACCCCGGTTCGGTCTACTTTTTCCGCTGCATCACAGCTCAAAAACCCAGCAGCATCATCTCATTAAACAAGAACATTAGATTAATCAACACTGAATCTGAGTCCTGTGTGTGGTCTGGCAAAAAAAAAAAAAAGAAGATTCAAAAAAGCCCTAATGGCATCATTAAGTAGCAGCAAAACATGAGCCCGTCTTTCATCTCACTGAAAACAGGATTTATTGTTTCTTGGCAACAAGATACTGCTTGGTGAATACAAAAACGGTAACAACTGTGTATCCCTCAAGAGAGATTCAACAACAGTGAGTCCGACTGGAGGTTAATGTCAAGTTTTGCTTTAGAATAAAAATCGAATTAAAAGTATCCAGTGTGAAATAAAAAAAAAAACCACCATTAGATTCATCATTTTATAGCAATTGCCAGCCTTTTTCTTTTATTGCGATATTTTCTGTTATTCTGGACCAGTTTTTTTGCATTAGTCTACTGCATGTCAACAATATTTAATTTTTCTACAGTCCATCTAATTACATTTTCGGAATCTATCCTTGTTTGTGCAGCAGATAAGTGAAATCTTTGCTCCCTGCCGAGATCAAAGAACTTTCTGAATTATTCAAGACAAACGAGAAAAAGCACACTAAAGACTAAAATAGCACCGGCTGCCACACTATCTCAGAATTATCATTTATTTTACATTCTAATAATGAAAACACAAAGAAAGTGCGATTGTTTAAGCCATTCCTGGACACCTTCATTGATGAAATTCGGCATCAGCGTTACGCACAGAGACAGACACTCCTCCCAATTACACAACGAAAAGCATTAACATTTAAAGACATCTCTCACTGGCTTATTAACGCAAAAATAAATGACAACATGGCACAAGTCCAAGTCACATCCGCGAACCGTGAACAACCCGCGTATTGGGCGATCCGAGCAGAAAGGAATAAAGTTGGAAGCCGAATAAAATGCTTTTTGAGGGGTTCCTACCTTCCACTTCTAGCATGGTGGAAAAACACAGTGATAATCCAAAGCAGTGGGGAAAGAGAAGAAGAAGAGGAGGAGGAAGAACAGCACCTTCGTACGCGCTCCGTCCGAGTGTGATAGTAAACTGTGGTGAATGGAGAGACGGAGCAGCGCTGTACTACACGGAGAGGCGGAGAAGCTGCTTGCGCAAACTGTGACGCGCACCGGGAACAGAGACACAGGGAGAGAGAGAGAAAGAGAGAGAGAGAAGGGTGGAAGTAGAAAAAAATACATCTACAATTCGGATATTTATTTCTATGCCCAAAATAACAGACTGAGATTTTAACTGGGAGCGAAACTTGGAAAGGCGCAGAATGCCGTTGCATTTCAGCGGAGAGGAAAAGTCATCCATGGAGAGGTTGGAATGATCGGGAGGCAGTTTGTCCTGTACGGATACAGAGCAGGGGCGTCTCCACACATTTTTCATACGGGTGGCCAGATGGGATCACTGAAAATGTTGGGCTGGCACACAAAAGCCAAAAGCTATAGCTGAATTTCAGGAATAATAAAGATGATAAAGATGAATAAACTTTGGTTTCTTATTATGTGTGCCAATGCATATACAGTGGTCCCTAGCCATACCGTGGTTCACTTTATCACGGATTTTTAAATTGTATTTGGTATCACGGATTTTTCGCTATATGGCGGGATTTTGCAGTATATAGGTATTTTTTTATATATTTATTATCTTAATTATTTTTGCAGTAAAATAAGCATTTTCTATCCTAAAAAACTGAAAACAATACAAAAATATAACTAAAACATATTAAAAGCATATTAAATCGAAATAAAATGCGTAGCATACAGTGCTGGGCGCTGATTGGCTCAGCAACCGTAGCATCAGTTATAACGCATCCATGGTAATGTCACTACTGCAAATAACCTGCTGTTCCCTATTAAAAAAAAGACAAAGTAATACTGTGATTTCACTAAAATAATATCCAGCTTTGATGAAGAATTTTCTGCTGCTTATGTCACACCTTGACCACTCCAGACAGCCGTGTCTAACAGTCAGGATTCAACTGTGTAATAAATCATTTAACTGTAGTTGATGAACTGAGAGCTCACCTGTATGAGGTGAGGAAAAGTACACAGGGTCATTTATCGTTCCATCCTGATCAGTCCTGTCTCCATGTCAGGAGTAATTTATAATTCGAAGCAATTAATTAAGTTACAGCTGTGTTGTACGAAAATGCACGCAATTCTCTCATTTTGGAGACACTCATGTTGCTGCTGTTTGATTTTGCAATTATAAAGACTGGAAACAACTGGAAGCAACAAACTAGACTTCAGCTTCTGTTGCCCTCTTTGCAGATGCCACTGACTGTGAGGGTTGTGGATTAGTTTTTGTTGTTCAAGGGGGGTGTTTTCACAGGGGGAAATAAAGCTATTTCTCAGTTGAAATTTACAGCAACAGCTACTGAAGCAGTCTGCTCTGCATTTCTACCATTTTCTTGTTCATGAAATTAACTGGCTGAGCTGGAAGTCTTGAAATCACAGCGAGGAATTGCAAACCAGCTTGGAGGTTTAATACACGTTAAGTGGTGGTTAGATAACGGAGTCCTCCTGTCCACAGGTACCTGAGCAAAGAAATTTGAACCCCAGCTGGCTCCCAGTGTATGTCTATGGGATGCTAACGGTTTTGCATCTGCCAAATGACTGTGATGTAATGGTGTCTTTCTCGTTTCATCTGGCATCCCCAGTCAACATTCACACAAGGAGTCCTGCTGAGGAGGAGGAAGGTACCGGTTTGGCCAGAATGCAATGCAGTCACAAAAGACGGTGTTTTTCAGTTTCTTTCACACCTAGCATGTTAAGTAAGAAAGTGATGTGGTTGCAAAAAAAATTTACAAGGACGCCGAGCTAGCAGTTAATATGCTTGTCTGCAGCTGTGTGATGTACTGGGTGAAATATTGGCTATATGTTGTGATGGAAATTATTTTAAAAAAAAACCATGCAGACAAAACCCATGCATGTACACGGACGACATGCAAAATGTTATAAAAGTGTTCTAAAATTATAATTATGTTATGATTAAATGCTCTTTATGATTTCGAACTACTGCATAGTGTGTGACTGTGAACTTATATAACCCAATGTACCCAGTAAATATCCATGATTAACATTGACCATGAAAATAAAACAAGTTGGTCCTGCAAGCAGCCGGTTGAAACCAGCTGCTCAGAAATTTACAACAGTGTAACTTGTTTATGTGCCTGCTTAAAAACTAAACTGTTTCCACCTATTGTCAGTCACTCGTTCAGACTGTGCTCTGTTCAAGTGATTCCTTGCACAAATAAAATTTTGCTTTGACTTGAGAGACGCCTCTGAGTATTAATTTGCAGAAGTCCACTGACGAATTTTCCTGACACGGTGCTATCCACCGAGCCCCTGTGCAGCCCGAGTTGTAATAGTTCTAGCTTATTTAGGTGTTTACATGTAACTGAAGCAACACCTGAGTCAGTTCAAGTGTTTTCAATACCAAAGTAGAAAATAAGAATCTACAGCTACATTAGCAAGTCGCCAAGGATACAGTAATACTAAGCAGCACTGCACTTAACACATTTAACACCAAGTACAGCTGAGGCTGATGGGAATGTTGTCAGTTTTGCAGGTATTTAGCCATAAACCAAAGAATTAGACAGATCAACACTTGGACTTATGTGTGATTTCACAAAAAAAAAACCAAAAACACAAATGTTGACCTTGTGGTGGCGTTACAAGGAAAGTCAGAGGATTATCAAAGCAAAGTAAGTAGTCATCCTCTGAGAACCATGAATGTCTGTGCAAAAGTTCAGGACAAGATCTGAAATAGCTGTTGAAATATTTAAGTCTGCACCAAAGTGGTAGACTGACTGACAGACAAACATTCTTAGAGCCATGACTATGAAAAAATGGCTAAATGTCTAATTTGTCCAACACTAGCATGATAACAACAATGCACCTACAGCAAATACAGAAGTCCACTATGTGAATTTTCTCATTAAAAGTCGACAAAACACTACTGGTGGCACTCGACTCATTAGCTGTGGCCAAAAATAAAAGTCACAACTTTGGAAAGCGATATGCTAAATAAATACAGTATCCCCGGGAGTTTCAATTTTGTGTAGTCAATATCAGTGACAAAATGTGAAATGCCAAAAGCAGCTTGTCTGTCTTTTTTCCAAAACTGCACTTTGATGGGTTAACGAGTATTTGGTTCTAAATATAAACGTGTCGCATATGGAAGTTCATGCATGAGGGAGACCAAAATGTCTTCTGGGAATTTCAACAAACAAAATCCGTAATTTCAGCAGAACATTGACTTTTGGCAGAATTTATGATCATTTATCCTCCACATTTGACAAAACACAGTCAGCCACTGCACATTTAGACAAGTTGAAAATGCAGAAGAGCGGAAAAGTTAATGCGGTGTTCTTCATAAACACAAAGCTACCAGAGTCATTACGCCTTCAGTGCAAATATCCACACTGCCTTGGCTGCTTATTTGTTTTTCCTGCAGTTTCTACTGTTTGGTTGGTTCGCTGCTTGTCAGTTTTCAGGAAGTACACTTTGTACCCCTCATGGGCAGATTGTAAAGAGCACGAAAAGCAGTGAAGGCTGCAGATGCCATGCGGTCACAGTTCACAGAGGGCCACAGCCAGCGGCGCATCCTCTGGAGATATCCTGGAGATATTTGTGGGTCGACTGGCCTACACGCTTCACCCACAAAAGTCTCTCCAATCATGCAGTGATGCTGATGACAGAAAGAGAAAGGTGAGACCCTGAAGTATCAGAGTGATGCTTGCCGACACCATCTGCACTCCTCTGTTAATTTTAGCGAACACGGGGCGAGAGAGAGAAAGTATGTATGAGTGCAAATTGTTTTCTCACATTATTTCTGGGTCTATGTGTGTGTATAGACGCTCAGCTGGGGTTGTGACATCATCTCAAAATGGAGCTCGAGTGATGACAATGTCAGGCTGAGACGCAGCAACCTGCCCACACAAACAGACACACAGCAGAGACTGATGCCAACACACACCTTCAGTATGAGAGGGAATACCTGCCATTTCTTTAAACACAGCAGCATTTAGGCTATACCTTAAAACTGCAAGGTAGCTGAAATTGAACTTAAATGAATCCTTTTTTGTATTCATTAATGACTGGTCAATAAAATTAATATGTAACTTTGAACTTAAGGTTTATTCAGTTGAAATTCATCTTCATTTTGTGTCATATTTACTTCACTTTCATGCTTCTATTTAATCTAAAATTATGTGACTTCAGTGCAATTATGATTCATTAGCCGCAGTATGATTCACCTCACAAATGTACAACGCATAACTCCCTAAGCCTTGATGTTCTTCACTAAGTACAAGAAAGGAGAGTTCATTTCTCCTTGTGCTGGGAAGCAGACAGAAAATATGTTTGTTATTACTGGAACTCTGAATTGATTCAGCATATTTCTCAGAAGGCACATGTTCTCGAAGCAGACAAGACAACATGCTCGTCTGATGAAGCAATACAAACTCGCAATCCTCTTAATAATAAACGTAATGTTTACACTGATTTATTTATTTTCTGACACCTTAGTCACTGTGTGATATGGTGAATGTGCAGAGGTACTGGCAGCAAACATAATAAATGATTGTGATTGCTTTGTAAGTAGTTTTATGAGCAATAACCTTGTCTTCTGTCTGTTATTGCATGTTTTGAAAAATAGTTTTTGGTTAGATAACTCCAGCTTTGTTAGTCTAGCATGTGTGTATTCTAGCTCTGATGTTTGTTTTGAATACAAGCAAACTGCCATGTCAGTTCTGAAAATTTAGATCAGATTTAGGTCCATTTAGATGAGTTAGATGGGTAAGGAGGTGTTCAAATCCTTGAAAGCTCTTATATGATACTGAACACAAAGCAAATACATCAAACACATCTACACAACCTCATCCACACCATCCAAATGATGTGAGATTTATAAACCAGCTGGCTCTGACAGTACTGTTTAGGTGTGTCACATTTAGGTAGTGAATACATCTGATAACAAACATTTTAATATATATCCATCCATCTATCCATCAGCTGTACCGGCATTATCTTTTAGAACGTCAGCTGGGCGATGGAGCTGATGCCGGCTGACATTAGGTGAGAGATTGGGTACAACTCTGTATACTTACATTTATGATCAATTCAGAATTACCACTTACCGTGCATGGTGTTCTCTAAGAAAATCCACACAGACACAGTGAGAACATACAATCTGCACAAAGACAGGCCAAAAAAGCAATTTAGATCACTTCTGAAAGGTCTGTTTAACTTTTACAGTAAAAGAGTCTTTGTTTTGTTGTTAATCTGTGTCAAAAATCCACATTAAACCCACTTTTATTCAGTGCCACAGCAAAAAGAATCTTGCAACGTCAGTGAGTAGCTCGTATGCGATAAACATTACAATATTCCATCTAATTTCACAGTGTAACACCTTCTGAATGTGTCATTTGTGTTTGTATGAGTGTGCAAATGTCTCCCTGTCTGTCCCTGAACATGCACTTCTGCTCCACAGTGGCGTCTCAGCTGCAAACGCACACATTTGGGAGCAGCCAGACACATGGATGGACACCAGGTGGTTTGACAGCACGTGTTGTGTTGCATGCTCTCAGTCTCGCTATTTCACTATCGCAGAGAGAGTTCTCGCTTCATATCTGCTCTGCGCAGCTCCTTTGGTCCAGCTTATTAGATGCGATAAAGACTTCTTTTACATCCGTGTTGGCTGAATAGAAAATTAATATGGGACGTCAAGGCTGCTTTCAGAACTCCCAACGACCTGCACGAAGGTTAAAAAAAGAGTTCATTACTGTGTTCTGACAGTATGGGTGAGAAATTCTACAGCTCTAGTAGTGCTGGTATCTAAACATCTAGAAAAAGAGAGAGCTGTCTTGGCTGATGTCTCCACTTTTTAATTTCACTGTCAAGATCACAAATAGGGTTTCAACTGTGGGTGCAAAAAAAAAAAAAACCCCAACAGATGCAGCAATGAGACCACATTCCACAGTTACATAATGTTTGTTTGACAATGTCAACAATCATATCTCCTAACTGGGAATTTTACATCTGACATCAGAAAACTGCAGTCTTTAAAGACCAAAGACCACTAAAGGACTAAAAAATCAAGCATTCTTGAAGACAAATCAAATATGCATTCCAGATGAGGGTTCCTGCAGACTCAGGAACAGCAGATAACCATCCCTGTTAGATTCACTTGTTCAATTTAATATTTCCACATTTCAAGTAAATGTGTTGTTGATGTGGGAATCACATCGCTCCTGGTTTTGACCAAAACACATATTTTTACAAATTTTCTGGTTGTTGATTAACCCCCTAAAACCTCACCTCTGTGTATCGAAGTTAGACATTTAGAATTTTTTTTCCCATGAAAACAATCTCTTCCTGCCTTAAAATGGCTTAGATGTAATATTACACCATTGCTTCCTTCAGAATGTGCAAATCTATTAAGCAGTTATTTTCAAAACTGATTCATCTGCTGTTTTTCATTTACTAATTAGATGTTTTGTTCATAAACACTCCTGACATCCAAAGGTGACATCTTCAAATGAGTTTTTTTCTCTAACAGTCCAAAAACTAAAACACATTCAATATAAAATGACATAAAACAAAATAAAGGAGCAAATTCTTACTCTGAAGAAGAAACCACCAGCATTCTGTTATTTTTGATGGAGAAATTATAAATCAAAGTTATTTTTTCATTACAGCAATAGTCAGATGTGATACTGTGCTGAAACAGCCGCACTAGTTTTGGCAAAACACGTTTGTTATTCTTTCTCAAGCATTAAGTCTCAATACAGAGATTTATGTCAGTCAGTTTTTAATAAATTGTAAGTGAGCAGCAAGTGTAAATGTGAGGAACAGAAACTTCCTTTTAAAAGAACATAATACTGAAAAAGATGCTTGGGGTATTTTAGAAATGGAGTCATCATATAATTTTTACAGAATGCTGGTTTCAATCCATCTCTCCGCAGCTGAGCAGATGGTGGCAGTCAAGTTTTGTCTTTGTGATAAGTTAGTAAATAAGGATCGGAATCTGTTTCTCTTTCTCAATATAATTCTAACAAATACAGTATATACATATCTATATATATATATATATATATATATATATATATATATATATATATATATATATATATATATATATATATATATATATATATATATATATATTTACACAATATCAGTCAATATATTGATATCAACATTTTTTTCTCCCTGAAATCAGTATTGACCCCGAAAATCCAGTTTGAGCTGGACTCTACTCCTTGTCATATCAAATGATGCTGATACCACCTTAACATTTAAAATTACTTTATAAATCATTCTGTCTTTTCATTTTCATCGTGGTGAAGTGATGACATACTTACACATTTGCAACAGAACGGGCATTTCCATAAGGCATGTGGTACAAGCACACAGTATCAGCTGTTGTTGACTCTTATAATTGGACACATTTTCCTTAAGGGAAGAGAGCATGGTTTGCTTTTAATGTTAAAAAACAACAACCAGTCAGGTCAAATTGGGTCAAACAGCAGATCTGCAGTTAGATTTCATTTCCTGTTTCCGCTCCACTCTCAGCTCCTCTGTTACAAACTAACAATGTTTAGAGGAGTAAACACAGCACGGTGCAAAACAGCAGTCCGGGGAACATTTAATGATGTTAAGTAGCGGAAGCAGAAGCAGAGGGGGAACATTTCTTAGAAGTGAAAACGCCAGGATGGTCTGACTCAGGGTGCCGGCGAGGACCGAACGCCAGTCAGCTCAACTGCGGGCCATTTTGCAGGAAGTCACTGCCATATTTGGCCGTCACAAGCCATTGTGTCTGTAGCTACATGCTCCTGCTGTGCTATGTTTCCATAGCAACCAAGACGAGTCAGTCTCCCCTCCCTCCGTCTCTTGTTTTCTCTCTCTCACACACACACACACACTCAGACACACACATTAGTATACACCTTCATTCCAGACCTGCAGCAGCCAGCGAGATTAGATAGCGTATGACTCATTCTCATAACCTTTTCCCCAAAGTTTTCAAGCCATCAAGCACCCAGAACTTTCTCTTTTCACTCCAGCTGTTTCTATCACCGCTTCCTCGCTTCCAGAGCTCAATGCAATAACAAAAGAGCAAATGTAGGTTTGCAGTGTGCAATGCAATACAGCTGATTTGAAAATAGCCCCGATAATTTTTTAAAAAAATGTAAAAAGTGCATG
Organism: Amphiprion ocellaris; assembly: GCF_022539595.1. Classification (NCBI taxonomy): domain Eukaryota; kingdom Metazoa; phylum Chordata; class Actinopteri; family Pomacentridae; genus Amphiprion; species Amphiprion ocellaris. Next base: position 10,616,387 of record NC_072779.1, read on the forward strand.
TGTGCATGTGCTCAAGCAGCAGGTGGAACAAATTCTTTCGGGGGTAGTTTCTGTGTGTTGCATCACCCACTGAATCATCCCCAACCCAATAGGTCTCCGTGCCCTCAAATCACAAAATAATTACAGTGAGGAAGAAAAGCCAAGTGTGCCGTTGCATAACTAGGCGTTTTACACACAGCCAAAGCTCAAGTTGTGCAATCAGGAAAAGAATGACCTGATATTTGTTAAAGCTCTAAACTAATCACCAAGTCCTCGAGACAGACTGAATGTTTGGCACACACACAAACGCTGGTGCACTAATGAATAGCTGCATTCAGTTGTTCGAATTTATGCTCTTTTTTTGTGTGTGTGCACATCTTGTTTTGCTGCTGCCTCAAAAGGAGTTTCTGGCGTATTATCGGGCAACCAAACAATGGAGCAGGTAGCGGTGCAAGCTCTCATCATTTTATTACATTTTATTAGCATGTCAGGTGAAGAACGGCTTGTGGGGAGCTGCAGGATTGAGTCACCAGCCCCATTCCCTCTTCTTCCCCTCTCATCTTCACTCCCCCTCTTTTTTCCTTTTCTTTTTACCTCTTTTTTTCATCCCTGTTTGCATTTTTTTCTACTCCCTTGTGAAATCATTCTCATTTGAATTCATATTGTGCGTGCAACGAGACGTGGCTCACATTCCCGCATGCGCACACGCACACACACACACACACACGCGCACACACACACAGAGCCCCAGACACTCCGCAGAACTCTGATTTTCATTGCAGTGTTTATTCATACTGTGCTGCGACGCTGATTAAGTAATGGGCTAGAAAATACTAAGCAATCAGATGAGGAAGTATTAGGACACAAACAACTCCCAAACTCCCGGGTTTGAGATGCTGCACGCATTCTTCATGCATCAACACGCTCAATGATGACAGTGATGTCGGGCTAAACTCCATTAACAAGAGGACCAAAAGAAAAGGGGACAAGAAGAGGAATGAAAGTTTTCTCTCTTTTTTTTTTTGCTCTTACCAGATGCGGGGGACTTGCTGCGGCGTGATTGGATGACAGCCCTGGGGGAGCTTCGGTTGAGAGAGCCCGACATCTTCCCATAGGTTACTGACTTCATCGTACGGCACTCTGCAAACACAAAGACAAGACAGGTAGAGGTGTTAAGGGACTATTTGACAAAGAGGATAAACCCTGAGCCTATGGTGTTTGCATCTAGATCCAAACAAGGCAGCAACTGAAGAGTCACACATGGAGGAGGAGAAAATTGCTGCACTTTCTGTTTGCACACACAAAAACAAGTGAATATTAGGTGTGACACTAAAAAATGACATTGTGCTTTGTGGCATACCTATATGAAAGATTTAACACAATAGTTACGCATTTTTGAGACAGCTCTGTTAGACTGAAATTCAAATTTTATGGATTTCAAGCCAGCTATTGTTTTAATTCTTCTTCTTTTTTTTTTATTGACTTTGACCTTTAGCCAGGCAAGAAAACACCAAAGTACTGATGTATCAACACAGCTGTAATTGGTTTTACCTTCAGGTCCCCTGCAAAAATGAGTCCTGACCTTCACTGGGCTCGCTTTCCAGACGCAATTATTGTGGTGTTTTGGGAGTGACAACTATGACTCACGGAGGTCTGGTATTTTCCAGACACACACAGTGCTGATAAATGAGCCATGTGATAGCACTCAAACACCCTCCCTGCTTGCTTCATCCCCAAAACTTTTCTCCTCTCCTGTTCATTAACCCAGCCCCATTGCAGCTCATTACTATTCGAGACCAGTGGGAAGGGGGAATTGTACAGCCTGGCATATGTGCTCCGTCTTTGTCTGCATGCGTATGTGTGTATATACATGAGAGCTATTTTGCCATCTTGCTTGTGTGGCAATAGCTGTGGCCCAGTGATTAATGCACAATGCAGAGTGTTAACATGATGACAGTGTGCCAGAGCCGAGGCAGAAGTGATAATTATAGTGATGCTAAGAGGAGGCGAAGTTGTCTGCAGCTCCTGACTCTGAATCTGTCGCACTGTATGTTTCATTTGTCGCTCTGCGCCGCTGTCTATTTCTGCTTCTTGCTCTCCGTCTGCAATGAGGAGGTGTCAAATTATACTCTCTGTCTTCTGGGACAGAACAAGCATTACAGACATGTGTGGGTTTTTTTAATCATTTGTGTAGGGGACAAACTGTTCACACAGCCTCACACATTACTGTACTTCCAAGTTAGGGATTAAACTCTAGTCACCCACAGAGTCAAGCATGAACCTAAGGGTTAGGGTGAAGTTTTTAGTGAAGGTTGGGTTTATGGGCGGGGTGCAATATATGGAGGTTATAACTGACATAAGAGAAGCCACCAATGAATTAAGCCTATAAAACACCCTCAGTATAGCAAAAACAAATCGCATTAAAATCCTAAGAGCTTCACCAGAATGCTATTGGACTTCTCTTTTTCGTTCTTGAAGACATTTCACCTCTAATCCAGCAGGCTTCTTCACTTCTGACTGACTGATGGGAAGCCTTGGGTTGTTAATGGGCCTTTAGAAATGTGATTTGGGAGTGACAATATGGCTGAGACTTCCCATCAGTCAGCTAGAAGTGAGGAAGCCACTTGAACAAGAGGTGAAGCATCTGATAACAGAAGTCCAGTTGACTTCTACTCAAACTTTTAGGATTTCCATGATCTGGATGACTGAGAATCTACACAAACACATTTTAAAATCTCTCTCTGGTCATTGATTTAATCCCAAAAGGCTCATCTTTCTATATCAAATGTACAAACTTTAGAAGTTCCTGTCTATTTTAAATGACCTAGATGTAACCCTAAAACAGATGTGGGAATCAACATAGTTCATGCACTTACTATTGTCCACTCATGGCAGCTTGAGATCACAAGCTGAATATGACTGCACAATGGCAAGTTGTATGTATATTATATTGGAGTAAATCAGATGTTTGAGAGAGAAACTGATTTTGAAGAAGAATGATGTAAAAGAGGCCCAGTTTGCAAGTTGACCGGATTGATTCTTTTGGTTTGTTCCATATGAACACCAAGAAGTCAGAATCCATGTTTTGAGACTTTTCGTTATTTAAAGAGGAAATGTTTAGCCATGGCATTAACTGCTCATTTAGCTTCTTTTAGCATGTACAAAACACCATATGGACGTATTAAAACATAAAATACTTGATTTTCACTGGAGGGGGTCTGTTGAAAAAATGCTTAGAGACTTTTATGTATCTGTCTGGTCTCAAATTCATTCTATAGTATGGAAACAACCCAACATGCAGACTATATAAGGCGACAAGAAGTACAAGAAGTCTTGCAACAGATGGCCTGGCCCCCACAGAGCGCTGATCTCAACATCACTGAGTCAGTCAGGGATTACAGAAGCAACTGAAACAGCCTGAAGAACTCTGGCAAGTTCTTCAAGATGTTCGGAACAAGTATCTTACATAACAAGTACCTGTAACTACCTGAAATTGGAGCTGTTACAACAGCAATGGACCACAATGAATTTTGGGAAACCATAAAAGATACTATCCGTCCAAATGCGGGAAAAAAATAGTGGTTAATTTGGAGGAGCCTTAGAGGTGCGACAGACCTTGTCAACCAGTTATGATGTACTCAGACTCTGAATGCAGCGAGAAAAAAAGCCCCACAAAGTAAACACGGACGTTAACAGCAGGGAAAAACAGTGTTTGCTGTACTGCTTAGTGTGCTTGTGTTCACACATACAGTTGCTGCAGACATGGACAGATAATGAAATTGCTTCTTGCCTGTAGGTGGTTAGTGCAAGAATTTGCTTATAGAAACAATCATCAGTAATTAATGAAAATCCTCTTGGAAACATGATGGAAACCTGGTCTTATAAGATCTGTTGCACGTGGGAGGTGGTTGTGTGATCAAGAGAGAAGACAGTTGCCTAAGGAAGAATGGCTCATGGAAGTAGCTAGGTTTTATGTTTCACAAATGAAAGGAGAGAAGTGGGGTAGAGAGGGAGGAAGTAAAAAAGCGAAAGAGAGACAAAAGGGGGAAGGGGGTGGAGGTTGCGCAACCCAGGTGGGATGGATATTATTTAATGGATGAAGAGATACTGGGGAAACAAATGAAATGAATAAACCTTGGAACAAAAGCCGGCGCACACTCATTCATGTAGGAGACAGGAAGGGAGACGAGAGGGTAAGAATACAGATGAGCGCTAAATGGCAGCAGTCTGCAGAAAGGAGGGGAGAGAGTTAGAGGGAGAGAGAGACAGGCAGGCAAACACAGATGGGTGAAGTGAGGACAGAACGTTGTCCTCAGCAGACCGCGGTGGAGAGGAGGAGGAGGAACAATGGCACAATAGGTGAGATGATGGCTGAAGTGCAGTGGACCCTTTCATCCAAGAGCAGAGAGGAGGAGAGAGGAGAGAGGAGGAGACGGAGGAGCATGAACTCGACAGCCTACACAGTCCTCTGAAGCAGGAAGATGTAGCAGAAACAGAAAAGACAAGGGGCACTGATGAAATATTGATTAAATACCAACATAAAAACAAACCAAACACAGCAGATAAAGTGAAAAAAACAGACCCATTGTTATTGGTGTTTCCCATTATGAGTGCATTTACGGTGGCATGTCTTCTCCATGTAAAACTAGCAATTTCAATCTAAGTATTGACATGTTTTTTCGACGTATTGACAGCAGAATAATGGATAACAACACCTATTTTGCGACGACAGGGTTATTGCACACTAAAAATGCTACTTGTAAACACTCAGAAAACACTGAAAAGATGGAAAGCAAGTACATAAGAAGGGAGCATAGTCACACGTGAAATGTCAGCTTGTAAATGTCAGACAAACTAACAGCGGCCTCACCACTTTCATCCAGCATCAAGTCATCTTGGTAGCGGAACTTCTCCGGTCCACAAGCCACGAAAATATCCTCGTCGCCGAAGAAGTCTTGCAGACACGACACCTGAGGGGGAAAAAACAGACACATGCATGTGAGTTCAATTATTATTGTTCAGCTTCATGCTTCTCACACAGATACAGACATTTAGCTGCCAGGAGCAGTGACTGCTCTCTACTGTCACTTTGCCAGGGCAGAGTGGCAGCTCTGCCGTTTGTTGAGGTTCTCACAACAGCAATTTACCCGGCAGGTCTGCAAATGCTGAAAATGACAACTCCCCAGTCATGTAGTCTAGTTTGTATACGTCTGCTGATACTGTGTGCACATATACACTGCAGCTATAAAAGCTACTCACATGCTTTACAAACTGACTTCGCTCCCTGTGTTCAGGTGAAACAAAGAGCCCCAGGTGACTGATAATGATCATGGGAGGTGTCTATTTGTGCATGCTTGGGTTATTAATTTATTTATCTTTTCCCATGAATGCTCATTGTCTGTGCACAAGTCCCGAAGGTGCAGCGCTTTTTGCATTTAATGACTTATCAGTGTCAGTAATGAGACCTCGCTGACTCACTAATTTGCTGATGCACAGCAGCATAGGACATTTAGAGAAGAACGTTCTGTTCCCTGAAAACTAGAATACTCTAAATGGTAATGAATAACAAGGAGAAGAACCTAAGACTAGATAGATAAATGGAGTATATATATGATCTAGACCAGGAGCGTCAAACATGCAGTCCAATCCGGCCCACAGGACGACTTTGTATAGTGTAAAAATTATACAGAAGATATTAAGTGCAAATTGTCAATTTGTAAAACTGTAAATTTAAAATAATGTCTAGACCATGATAAGTTGTTTTGATCATAAAGTAAAATACTAGATTGCTCATTGTTCTTTTGTTGTCTATTTTTTGTCTGACTTTTGTTGTTTGTCTCACGTTTTTGTTTCTCGCTTTTATCTTATTGAGTTTCTTTTTTGTCTCGCTTGTGTTTTTTGTCTTATTTTTGTCATTTTGTGTTTTACTATATTTGTTGTTTTGTGTAGTGCTTTTGTCGTTTTGTTTTTTATGTCTCTCTTGTTTTGTTTGTCTTTTTTTTCTCACTTTTGCCGTTTTTTGTCTTGTTTGTGTCCATTTTTTGTCCCTTTGTAACTTTTTTGTCTAATTTCTTGTCTTTTTTGTTTTATTACGTGTCTCATTTTTGTCATTTTGTGTCTCGTTTTTGTAATATTTTGTCTTGTTTTTTGTCATTTTTTGTCGTTTATATCATAAAGTAAAATACTATATCATTCAGTTCCAGATACCTGTGACTACATGTTTTGTGCCTTTGTAGATCCACTCTGATCCATACGTTGTAATGTGTAAATGATAAACTGAGGCATAATGTTGTTGAAATTGAATTAGTTTTTCTGAAGAAATTTCAGGTTGTACATAGTGTACAAGATAATTCCTTAAATGTGTTTTTTTTTTGCATTAAAATAATAAAAAATTTGGAGCTGTCATTATTTATAGGTTATTATGCTGTGATTTTACTGGTCTGGCCCACGTGAGATCAAACTGGGATGTATGTGGCCCTTGAACTAAAGCAAGTTTGACACCTATAATCTAGACAGATTAAACACCTTCTTCAGTTATTGATTTGACCTCTAAAAACTCGTCTTGGTGCATCAGAGTTACAGTACATATTTAAAAGATTTTTCTACGGAAATAATCCCTTTCTTCCTTCACATGGCTTAGATGCAACTCTACAGCATTACTTTCTCTAGAATGTGCAGATCTATGAAGTCTACACCTCACACTCGACCAACTCACAGCAGATGGAGCTTTAGCAACAGTACTCCACGCTGCACAATGGCAAGTTGTAATGCTGGAGTAACTCAGCCACACATGTTCAAACCAGAAACAGACTCTCAAGAAGGATAATGATACAGAAAGTTCCAGTCTGCAAGCTGACAGGATTGCAAACCTCAGATTCTGTGTTTTTCAAGATGGAAATGCTCAGTCATGGAATAAACCGCATATTTCGCTCATGATCTGTGTTCTAGTATATAAAAAAACACCTTACGGACATGTTGTTAATGTAAAAAGGAGCTTGTTTTTAACCAGACCTGTTTTTTTAAAAACAGCTGGAATTAACATTAGAGAGTAAATTAGATTTTAAAAAAGAGATTACTGTGGAGTAAGTACAGAGACAGACTAAGACTGACTCACAGAAAAACAAGAGTCTTTTTGAATCACTGTCATTCTGTGACAGACTCCGTACTGTGCAGTTAATACCAAACTCACTGCAACATGCTGACAGGCATAGATTAGAAAACACGAGGTCACAACACAACAGCTACTGGATCAGCAAGAGAGGAAAAAGGGCCTGTAGAATATATATGATGTATAGATCACTATTATTCACAAATCTTTAGCCCAAGCTTTTATAACATCTATTGTTCCTGCACAAGACAGGTGTTTTTGTGGCTTTTTAATCTACAAGCTCATTCTGCTAGTGAGAAAAAAAAAACACCCTGCATTGAGGTGTTTATTGTTACAAATAGGCTGAGAAACATGCCGCTGTTCATTATTTTCTATTTGATTTAGACGACAGCTAATTCCATATCTGATCTAAACTCTGTATGATTTACTCAAATAACTTTAATTACACCCCACAGGCCAAACCATCACATTTCAATCCCAAGCCATCAATATTCCAAATTATGTTTCACGATAGGCAACAGTACAGTCAGGGAGGGATTTAGGGGGAAGACAATAGCTCATTCATCCACGATGACAAGTCCCCCACCAAAAAACCTATTAGGGAGCTATTACAGTTTGGGCTGCATGCATGTCGAACACTGCCTGGAGTTAACACATAAACACAAAGCTCGCCTTATTGCATTTTCATGGCAATTAGCATCCAAGAATCCATTTAGATTCCTATTAGCCACTGATCAACAGCCCAAAAGAAAGTCACAGCTGACATAACAGCCTTATCAACAGAACAGCAAATAAACAGCGAAGAGGCCATTCTGTGTGTGTGTGTGTGTGTGTGTGTGTGTGTGTGTGTGTGTGTGTGTGTGTGTGTGTGTGTGTGTGTGTGTGTGTGTGTGTGTTGTCTCGCTTTACCCCCCACAGACTCTAAATGAGCCAACAGGGACACCAAAAACAAGTTTAATCTCAGACACAGACTCTCCGTGGACTGTGGATCGCTTTCATTTAACTTTTCAAATCAAGGCTTGGCGTCTGTGTGTGTTTCAGTGTGTGTGTGTCTGCATACGTTCAGTCACACATCACAATAAGACACACGTTTCTGCAAAGGGACTCACGGATACTGCGTGTGTGTATGTGTGTGAGGAAATTACATTATTCTTGTTTCATAACAGAGTCCATATTGCTTTGTTCCCTGATATCCCCTGATAGCGCCGGTGATTATTTCAGCGGCGAGCAGCTCGACTTCCTAACAAGGTGGCTGTGATACAGACGCTGGTGCTGTTAACGTTTCCCCAGTGAGTCAGCGCTGATGGGAAGCCTTGGCTATTTCTACCTCTAACAGCACTGCTTTTTAAAATTCATGCATTTTAACATTATTGTTTATTTTTACATCAGTTTCATATTGCCTGGTGTTGCATACAGCATCTGTTGCACACTTAGCTTCATAATTACTGTTGTTAGTTGTTTTTAGATTAGCCAGTATTTGTTGTCTTATGTAATATAACACACAAGGCTTTCTTGCATTAATCCAGGAAATTTGAATACTTTGGTTCTGGGAAATCGTGATGAACATGGCACATTACTTTTAGACATTTTAAAATCTAAACAATAAGCAGAATATCAATCCTCTGAACTGTAAACCCAATGAGCAGGTTTCAAAGACAAGTTATCATTAAAAATCAGCAAAATTGCACCATTTATCAGAGCCCGAAACTGTGAAAACAAAGAGAATCGTTGAATTTCCCACTTTCTGACGCTCTTTGAACTAATCATGTGTGATTCGCAGTTCCATCAGGAACAATTATTCAGTCTCAGGTTAAAATCGTGATATTTCATCAAAATAACTTTTATGTACATGACTCACAGAAAAATTCCAAAAATAAACTGTTTTCAGTAATTAGATTCTGTGAACAACAAAAAATTCTGCACTCCTTGACATGCGTTTCATAGAAAGGAATTCAGCTTCAAGTTTTTGTCATTCTAACTTTGTTATACAGCATGAAAGACATTTTATAGTTCTCTCTACCTCTAGGTATGGTTATACTGTTTCCATAGAGGTGCAGGACTTGCAGTAAAAAAGGAACCCACAGAGAATGAGTTTAAAAACGCCCAGAAACTGCTTTGAGTTCAGAGGATTAATCAGTATTTGAAATAATGGTCAATTGGAGCTGTTGTGCAAGCCCAGGTTATGTTGCTACCTACTGAGCTATGATGGTTGCTCAGGCGATTGATTAATTGAACAGGGAATGAGCTGACTATTCTTTAGAAAATCAATAAGTGGTGTGCTTACTTTTTAACTAAAATGTCATACCTCTGGTTTTTGTTTTGGTAAAGTACATGGTAAAGTAAATATAGTTGCACTTTGAATTACTGATAAGGAAAAATCCAAGCAAATCATCTGCAGATTATTTAATAATGGCAATAATGATCAGCTGTGGTCCTAACTACTTGTTTTGTTACTGCGATATGAAGGCTTGATTCATAATAACACAGGAAAGGACAAAAACAAGCTGTTGCACTATGTTTTCCTGTGAAATGAAGTAAACGCAGAGTTCAAACTGTCACCATTTCAAAATGCTCATGCGTAGAGCACATACATGTGACCGTACACAGTGTGAACCACCACATGTGGCTCTTCCTCCACATCAAAGCTCTTGGATTTTCTTCATCACCGTACGCTGACCTTCATCACGGGTGATGAAACACCTCATTCATCAATTAAAAAGTGGAGGTGGTTCTCTTCAGCTGATATTTATTAACTAGTGGGAAAAAACTGCCAAACAATCTTTGTTCTTTCATTACATCTACATCCAAATACAGCAACAGGACATGTTAACATTGGTCACATAGAACTTAGAAAAGCTGATTTTAAATACTACACTCATGATGTTAACAGATTACACTGTTAATTGTCTTAACGAGAAATGACTGTTTTGTGTATGTGAGCTGTGTGTTTTTCTGAACACTTAGGTTGTTAAATTAACATACTGAGGTATTTTTTTTTTTAGGGAAAAAAGCAACTGATTAATATTTCAGTGTTCTTCCTTTCAATGGAATACCAGTAAATTTAGAATGATATAAAACAGAGATGAGAAAAAATCCTTCTACAGGCTACAAATGCCAGATCTGTAGCATTTTCCTTGAAATATTAACTGGTTTTCTGATCGAAACATTCAGAGTTTTTTCTGAAAATGTTATTCTTTTGTCATACCTTCGAGTGTAATTCACCAGTTTTGAGCTTGCATACTGTTGAAAGCTTATGCTTTTAAGTTGCCCGACAGTCATCTCGCAGATAATTTTGTCCCTGTCAGAATGGATTTTTGCTGGATGGTAGCAGAGGAAAGTATATTTGCTGCTATGAGTCAGTCTGACCACATCCTTGAGCCAGAGCTGCTGCTGTTGCTGTTAGAATGAGGGTGTTGAGGGTGGTCATGCTGAGATAGAAACGATAGCACACTTGAAAAGCTGGAAAAACAAAAGGGAAAGATAGCATGCAACAGTTCGACAAGGACAGGAAGAAGAATTAGGAAAGAGAAGAATGGGAAGCAGGGACAGTCTTGATGTAGGGCAGCCTCTGAGGGCACCTTTAAGCTGAAGAACGACACACAAACACACACTGTACACCGAGCAGGGCGTGAAAAAGTGTGGTTGCCATGGTGATGATGCCCTCTAGGCATTGGTGCATGGCTGGTGCGTGCCACCAACTGCACAATGTGCTCAAAGTGATGAGTGCTCCATCATTCATATTTCATCTACTATGAGCCTGATACTCTACAGAACTGTGCCATTCACACAATCCACACACAGACACGCACCAGAGGCACATGGCCTGCTTAGTACTGAACCACTCCTGCAGTGTCTCTTGTTAAAAAATGACAGTGCTGACGAGAAGGCCTTTCCTGAAAGACAGACTAATGAATGATGGGAAGGAGAAAGAGAAGCATCAAACGAAAACAGTCAGAGATTAAACCAAATTGCCAAATCCCCGGCGTTAGAGAGGAAGCAAACAGACAGAGGGAAAAGAGCAACAGAGGAGGAGATCTATTCCTGACTGCTGCTCGGAGCTCTTCTCTGAGCCCAATGACAAAACAAGCTGCTTTGATGTCTCTGGTGCTCCCTTCTCTCAGAGAACCAGTGCGGTTATACAACATCCAGCATTGCTAGAACAAGGGCAGGAAGAAACAAACAGAGAGACAGAGGCACTAAAACAAGCTGATGAGAGACGAGCAGAGGAGCGTGCAGATTGGTAATTTCATAACCCTGCCGTCAACTCTCAACTCAACCTCTTTATTAAAGTGAGAAAATGGGCTCGAAGGCTGGGTCACGAGGATCGGAGCAATTTAAATGGGATCATTACATTTCCATAATCAATTTATTCATGTATTAATTTTAAATCAAGACTGCAGTGGCGAGGCAGAAGGTTAACAGGTTTACGTATTGCGTGTCGGACCTCACATGTCTGACAAAACCACCAATCTCCTTCCTTAACTGGTCACTTCCACCATGACTGTCAGGATAGATTTATCATTGTACTACACATTTTAAAAGGGGGACATGATATTCATTTGATATTTAACCATATCTGTAAGTTAAAACAACAGAGATGCAGAAAGATGCTTGTACAATAAGACAAGTTTGACCCCTTTAAAAAAAATACAATCATCATCTCCTCCTGGAAATGCCTTATGCAACAAATAAGAAATCACTGTGGATGCTTTTCAGCAAACTCTTTTATGTTCTCACAGCGCCACCTAGTGTACAATCACCACATATCTACTAGGGAGTCAGTGCTTCTCTCTCCTGTATTTGCTCTCCTTTTCTTTAACTTTCCCTTTGAGTATAAATACACACATTTGGGAATCTTGGCATTTTTGCTCAGACATGGTGCTGCGGAAAATTTACCTTTGTAGAAAATTACTGCAAAGGTGGATCCCAAACCGAAGCAGGGAAATATCGGACGCCACATGGTGGTGCTGTTTAATAACCACAAGTCAGACCACACAACAAAAATTCAACTACAGCTCCAGCAGAGACGCAGCATGACAGACAGGTTATTGAGATTCTCTGATTGTTGATGGAGGCAGTGTCAAAAGTAAACACGCAATTTGGTTTCAAAATTATGCAGACACACAAATCACTTGGGGGGATCGAAGAGAAAGCAAGGAAGAGGCAACAAAGGAAGAATTTTTCAGTTAAATGAAAGCAGGCAAAGCAATTTTCTACAGCGTCGAAGCTCAAACAGAAATTCAAAGGAAATTAAGCCCACATGTGGTTTTCAGTGACTAAGCAGAACAGATGAGATCATTTTAAATCTAAATCTCTGTAGATTAAGTGAATGACACAGTATCTTATCTGACCTTTTATGAGAGCAAACAAATCACAAAGGAGTATATGTATATACAATCCTGATGCTGATTTTATGCAGACTTCAGAGCAAAATCGTTGTTTTTTTCTGTGTCTGTGTGGTTGACATCAGCAGCTCCTGTGAATCGGCTGCTGGGGACAAATGGCCAGTGACAACACTTCACACTCTGCTCATTTAGATCAGCTATTTCTGTCTCGCTGTCAGATTCCAGGTCTACTTGATGATTCATCTGGCAGCTCCTCATTTTTTAGCTGGAGTTTCTGACAGGCTCTCAAAGGCAGCTGAAGTGTAACTGAGGACACATGCAAGTGTGTTTACGTCCAGAGAAGAAGCAATACTCAGTACAAAGGAACTGATTAATCAATTAGTGGATCAGGAGAAAATTAATAATTGCTGTTTAACTCAGTTATTAATAAAAGATTTTTCAAATGTTTTGTATTTTGTTGGTTTTAGGGTTTGCGCTGCTGGAAAGTAAACATGTCAGCATGGGCTCTGGGAATTGGGGATTTCTTACAACTTTCTGACATTTTATAGATCAAACAAGCTATAAAGTAATAGAAAAATATATATATGATACATCATTAATGAAGATTGATGCCTACTTAGAGTGCAACAGCTTAACGAAACTCATGTCTGCATATTTTTTATGTAAATTCAGAGGCATTTCTCAGACAGACGGCTCACAAAGCCCCCCGAAAAATTTATGAAGACTCAACCGCTAATCTACCATAGACTCCCAGCAGCTAGACTGAGGACATGGTGAGGTCAACATAATCCAGCCCACAGAGAGACCACGTTTCAGAGGGACGAGGATTCACTGCTCTGCCAGAGCAGCTTAGCCCAGTGGAGCTGTCCGCGGTGCTGAATCCACTGCAGCGAGCCGTCAGGCCCTGAAAGGCTGCTCTGGAAAACCTCCAAAAGAGAGACTGAAGAGGCAGACAGGCAGACGGATGGATGGACAGACGGATACTGGAAAACAGCCGGACTGACAGTGCAACAGATGGATGTACTGACACAAACAAAGAGAGACAGAAAACAGAAAGGGCAAAGCGTTTGTTGCGAGTAGCATCTGATGTGAAGGAATGAAAGGAGCAAAGGAGTGAAAAATATGATATTGACTGACAACGCTTCAATATTTGAACAGCAGCATGTCGAGGCAGTAACAGATCTAAAGGTGGGATCATAAGTGGCATATGTTGGGACATTTAGGAAGATATCTGAGTTTAAATTAGCGTTATTCTATTGAAATGAGCAGTTTGTCTACATTTAGTGGTCATTGATGTACTGTATGTTTTCTGCGTGTTCCTGACATAATATTTCTTTAAGAAGGCAGAAATGAATCAGATTACAATATGGTACTCGATCGGTACACTCCTAAAGTGCTTTATATTACAACATGTGCTGTACATCTTCATATAGAGCATATTAAACTATCTGCAGAAAAGGTTCCCACTCTCAAAATGAAACAGCCAAAACACATTTCCTTATTCTCCAGTGGACTTTAAATCATCTCCTGATCTCCTCTTACACCCAAAGCAGACACAGGAACTAGCAAGCAAAGAGCCACAGCCCCTGACAGGAGGAAAGGTAGACAGAAATTAATCTGAAAGAGGCATGAGAGGAGGATAAAACCATCTGCCCCCCTGAGGGAGAATTCACACCCCACATGACCCCCCACTGCCTCAATCAGCACAGTGCAAGCAGCCCCGATTCATCTGAGAGCCGACAGAGGATGAGAAATGACGGAGAAGGGCAGGAAATTAAGTCAGAAAGAGAGAGAGAAAAAAACGAAGAAAGAAAAAGAGAGCAGCGGTGACGCGAGGCCAATTAGCTGTGCAGCGGGCTGAGTTGGCACTGGTGTTACTGCATTCACCTCAAAGAAGTGCAGCAGACTGCCTGCCTGTTCTGTTGCATAACAGCTTATGTAACAGCTTCTGCTCTCCATAGGGGGAAACCAAACTTTCTCATGAAGCTATATATGTGTTTCTTTGTAAATGTGACAGCCGTTTCCAGTCTTTCCTGTGTCAAAATCCAACTTTTTAGTCATGACACAAATAAAAACTAAGGAATTACGCAATTCTGTTTCCCAAAGGACACAACATGACATCAGCTTCAACTTCTCTTTCTGCTTCCATCTATCCGTCTCTCTTGTCTTTTATAAGGTCCCCTGACTTTTACCTCACCTGTCTTGTCATCCTCATTATCTGACTTATGTCGCCCTGTTTTGCTTTTACTCAACTTCCTCCCTCTGCTACAACTCAAACAGTTCATTCCTTCACTGATCTTCCTCCATGTTTAGCTCCCTCATTGATCTCCTTTCTCCTCCTCCAAGCTTAAATCCATTTTTGAGAACGAATGTGCATGTATGAACACGTGTGTGCGGACAGAAATGCTTTGAATGTGCTGAATTAATGAGCTAGAGCATGAGTGAATGAACGCCCTGGTTGATTCCAGGATCTATTAAACAGGCAGTGAGGAGGAACAAGTAACAGACATAAGGGAGTGAGTGAGTTTCTTTTGTTTGTTAGTTTCTAGAGAATCAGGGCTGCAACTAAATACTCGTTTCATGGCTGATCAGTAATCAGTTTATTTTCTTCATTAAATAGTTAATCATTTGGTCTAATAAATGTCACAAAGTTGTCATTTTAATTTCTCTGACCTTTTAAAATGTCTTGTTTTCTCCAACAAACAATCCAGAATCTAAACATATTAAGTTTGATATCATAGAGGAGAAAAACAGCAAACATTCACATTTAAAGGCTGCCTCTGGTGAAGGTTTTAACTTTGTTAACATGCCTATATGGTGGTTTTATATACTAGAAGATGCATCTTGAGTGAAATAAGCCGTCAACACCTTGACCGAGCATTTATGCCTTGAAACTGCAGCGCTCTGATGACAGATCTTACGGTTTTATACACAACAAACTTAAGGAACTAATCCTATTCAGTTTGCAGGGTGGAACTTTATGTAGAGTTACATATAAGACATTTTAAGGCAGGAAATAACACTTTCATAGAAAACATTTCTACTTATACAACTTTAATGCATAGAGATGAGTTTTAAGGGGAATTTGATCAATGACCAAATGGAAGTTTAGAAGGTGTTTTTGGAGAAAAAAACTAATCAATAAATTAGTTGACAATTATTTTTCAATTAACTGATTAAACAAGTAGTTTCAACTCTACGGCTGCAGCTAAACAAGGTCTACTTCATTTAACTCTCTATACTAAGTACCGGAGGGGAAACATCTTTAAAGAGTGCAGCTCCAACCACAGTTTAACTGCTGTAGCAGACGAGAGCCAAACACACCTTCCTCTATCACTTATAATTCATCCAAAATCTAACTGTTTTGAATAGGTAGTAACTTTATGTTTGAAAAGTAATAAAAAAAAAAACAGATACAGTACAGATGCACTTAAAAATGCCAACATGCACATGAACGCACTTTTGAGGTTAATACAGATAGACAGAAAAAATGGAGCCATACATGGCTGGAAAACAAATATTGTGGCTTTGATGGCAGCTCAGACCACATAAAAGATAATAATTAATTGATGGAAAAAACAATGCTAGCTATTATCATGATGTAATGCTTTCAAAAAATAAAAAAAAAATCTATGTTATGTATGAAAGTGGTACAAAGTTAACAAAGTTATTAATATTTAATTTTAAAATGGTAAAACTTCTGAGCCATTCCTTGGCAAAGTAACATTTTTTTGCCTTCCAGTTGGTTTGGAGAAGAGGGAGCTTTGTTCAGATTAGCTCTTAAGTCTAATCTGACAGCTGAGATATGTCGGCGTGGCTCTTTAGGCAACTCAAAGCATGAAGTTGGGACACAATCTTTCAAATGCAGATTTATATGAGACAGATTAGAGAGAGAGTGAGTGAGTGAGTGAGTGAGTGAGTGAGTGAGTGAGTGAGTGAGTGAGTGAGTGAGTGAGTGAGTGAGTCAGACAGTGTGTGTGATGAAGTTGTGGTGTGACTGAGTTCTCCACAGTCTGCCTGTGATGGAAACGTCTGCCATCGATCCTAATTTGGCAGCAGATCCTCTGACTACAATCAGCCCTCCAATTTGCTACAATCGCACTTCACTGTAGACAGAGGCACACACAAGCTGGCGAAGTGAATCAGACGGAGACAGACGGACAGAAAGAAAGAAAACCAGTCTTCAGAAACATATCCTAAATAACCTGTTTACACACAAAAACAGCTGTATAATCTTAGGATTTCTGCTGAGGAATGTGCTACAAGCCATTTATCATCAATGTCACTTGCTGCAAATACATTATAGACTGGCAAACACACACACACACACACACACACACACACACACACACACACACACACACACACTGTGCTGAATAGCTGTGACTCAGCAGATCAGCAGGAGCAGATGGACTTTGCTTCCCACAATCCTCCTATGCAGTGCAAAAGTGACATCATGAACAAACAATACATCCAAGAGCGATTAAAAACAGCTTACTTCTTTGTATATGAGCCTAACATAATCCCTGCACTTCATTATATGCAATATTTCTAAGATGCTATAGCACCTTTTCTTCAGTCCCTGCAGAGCTGGATGCAGACCAATAAGGAGAGAGGAGACAGAGAGGAAAGAAATTGAGAGAAAAAAAGTGAGAGGAGAAGGAGCAAAAAAAATGAAGGTGGAATGATGTGCAAAGAGACACATAAGGACAGAGCAGGGAAGGGGGAGGAAAAGAAGGAGAGGCAGAAAGTGGGGGAGAGAGAGTAATGCCATATGTTGCAGCTCTTGGATTTGGGGGTGCATGTCGAGTGTGCTAATTAATTGAGGACTAAATAGCCGTAAAAACAGTGGAATGTTGCCAGAATGAGACAGACTGACTGACAGAAAATGAGGCGAAAGGAATGTGAGGAGGAAAAAAGAAGGAGATCAGAGGAAGTGTGGACGGCTGATAGACGTGAAGAGGACAAATAAATTTGTTGACAGAAAAGAAAAGCAAACATTATATAAGAGTATAAAAAGTGATGCAGATAGAATGAGATGCGATACAAGCTGTAAATGAAACAGAAAATGGGAGACACAGAGGGGAAGGAGGCTGCAGAGAAAACAGAAGAGGAAGATAAAAGGATATTAAAAGCTCTTCGGCTTTGCCAACCAGGAGAAGAACAAGCCAACAATGCGGTTTAAGAAGTGAGAGCTGCAGTGCAGATGGTGAACAAGTGGTTTATTCTCACTCTTCTCCTACATATAACCTCTGTCTAAGCTGTGTCATTTAATGAGCACAGAAATGTGACACAGTTTTATGAGTGGCACGAACAAAAGAGATAAACAAAACAAATGTGAATAATAATAAAGTTTGAGGTAATTTGTTTACAATTAGGAATGTTTTTACAAGGAAAAGTCATATAAATAGTAGCAAGAAGCAACATACAGCAAGTAATTATAATAATCCCTTAAATGTGTGAGTTTTACAAGTAATAAACTTCAAATGATTTTTTTTTAAATTAAATTATTCTTATAGCTCCTTCAAACATACAAACAAACAAACAAAAAAAATAAGATTATGAGTTTACAGCCATGCGAGGAGCTCTGTCAGGCTGCAATTCGGCACAAACTTAGTTTGAGCTAAATGCTAATATGCTAAAAACTTAATGCCAACATGGAAAAGGTCTAATATTTATCATTTTCAACATTTCAGTTTAACGTGCTATATGCTAGCAATTGCCAATTAGCACAAAACACTGAGTACAGATGAGGCCCCCTAATGTCATCCATCTCTGCTGTATCCAGTCACAAACCAAAGAAAACAAAAGCCATTCAATAGTTACAGTTCTCTAAAAAAAGAGAAGGCTGGTGGTTGGAAAATTATGACCAAAGTCAGCAGGATTCATCCTCCATGGGCCATGACTGCTTGAGAAAAATTTAATGTCAATCCATTCTATAATTCAGCAGATATTTCAGTCTGGGGCAAAGTGATGAACTGAACAACCAGGGGAGCAACAAGAAGCTTCCTCTGAATAAGACACGAGCTCCACTGAAAACTTGATCTCAAAAATGTATGGGTTTGTCACTAAAATATTGACAATATTCCATTTTTGCATATATAATTTTTATTTTTTGTTATCTTCACCATCATGCTTAAAATTAGCCTGTGTGTAATTTATGTACGAGGGTGATTGGTCACTATTTCACTTTAACAATCATACCAGCATGGATGAGGTTCTTGGTGTCACACAAAATTGTAAACTTTAGTCTCTTTAGCTCAAAAATCTAAAATAAATAAATAAATAAATAAATAAATAAACTTTCTTGACGCAAAACAAAACAGAAGAACAAATCTATCTGTTGTGCTGACAGAAGGCAACAACACCTACCTCTCTTCTGTTTTCTTATTCCTATTATTCAAATTTTTATTAATAGGAATACGATAAATTACAGTTGAATCAAGTAAATAAAGGTCGTGTTTGTCAGTTCTGACCAGTAAAAGAAAAACAAAAGAGGTTCTACAACCGACAAATGGACTTACAGAAACACCAATATCACCAACCTTAAGGCTAAAAACTAATAAAGCGGTTCAAAAGATGATTTGTGTTGTGCTATGGTAGTTAGCAGTTTGTTAGCTTGATCCACTCTAAAGAAAAAAAACAGTTTTAATGTTTTTTATAACCATTTAAAAAAGAAAATCTGTCTGAAGACTAAATCACTCATTAACTAAATCAAAAATCATCTGCATAAATATCACTACTACTAAAATTAAATGGGATTTTTTTTCTGGCATTTGGATGAATTGACCCTTAAAGTCCTCTTTTTGTAAATGTTTACATTGTATTATGTAAGTCCTGTCTTTTTTAGCATGACTAGTCAATGTGGGAATCATATGACTTGCCCGTGCTGAACCCATGAGCATACTAAAGGGTCTCATTAATGAGACCTTCAATAATAGAACGCAAGCAACCTTTGACATGAGTAAGTAGCATCACTTCATGCACTGGTAGGTAATTGCCTACAGTTAATGGCTAGTGATGCATGAGCAAAAAGCTGGAGGAGTCTATTAAAAAGCGTGTGTCACTGTCTGTGCCTAAGTATGCATGAGCCTATAGGCTCAGGGCTGGCAGCTGGGGTCCAACACAGTGTCTGCGTGTGCGTGTCCGTGTGTGCAAACACAGCTTAGATGTATTAATAGTCCAGCCATGTCCGTGTCCTAAGCCACTTATGGGTCGTCTATCTTCTTCATCAGACCAGACCAGCCACACCATCCCGCCATGCTGCTGTATGACATCACAGCAGGCTGGCCGTTTCCCAGGCAACTGGATCAAATCATCATAGAAACCGGCGAGGTGAAGAGCTCGGCGAGAAATATGAGGTTGTGGTAACCCCAAAGGAGAGGGGACAGGCCTAAAAATAACACCTATCTGATACAGTGGGAGCAGAGACAGTGGGACAATCAATATAGCAGTGGGGGTGGAACCTGATCCGGTCTTCTTCTTCACTCCGATTCTCCTATTACAGACAGAAATATGATATCCAAAGCGATCACAGTAGAGTATACCGCACATATCAGATGCTCATTGAGGCTTGTTCAGAGCTTGTCATATGTCATCTCATCCCGATCTCATTATTTTCCATTCTTATCGTTGACTGTCAAATAGGAAATACTGTAAGAGTGCTGAAAAGAACAGACACCTAAACCATTGTTTTACAGCAAGCCTGCAGATGTATTGTTACTTATTGTTACTGACTGAAATGTACAGCTGGCATGATGGTATTATGAACCATCAAGAGCCAAAATGTGGCACCAATGCCTTGTAAAAACTCTGAGTCACATTTATTGTATTAAGTCGTTGAAGTTTTGTAAAAGTCAAAAAAAAAAAGTGTTTCAAAAAAACTATGCACCTCACAGCAAGGTTTCAATCCAAACTCTATTGTATTAGTATTGAAAGGCTCTAGCACACAGACAGGCACAAAAGCAGATATATACACTTAAACACACACATAAATGAAGAGGCGTAATAAACAGATTGACTGTGGACTGCAGCTGAAAAAGCAGACCTTAAGTAACCACATTATTCATCGACGCACATTTCAGCTGCAGGATTTTCTCTAAATGGTGCCTCTGACAGTCTTGAAAAGAAAAAAGACGTATAAACCCTTCCCCACTGACTCTGGCCTCATTATAGGGGTTAATGAAGGTAAGAAGCCCGAACTTCTCGGATGCTCTCTCTCTCCTCAGGCTCTGCTGGGACTCTACGTTACTGGCAGTCAGGCCCAGAAACCTACTTCTGCCATGGGCTCAGCTGACGGCCACAACCCACACACACTAAAGCATGTAGACACACATGCATGTAGCTGCACACACACAGACACTTTACTTAACCTTTAAAGTAACCTTATCCCTGTGCACACTCAGGTAATTACTTATACACACTCCTCATAGTCAATAATGTATATTCAAGTGTCATTAATACACAGTTTGTTCTCTAGTCATCCTGTAACTCCCGTGTTGTGCTTTTTTTTTCCATTCAAATATGCTTTATCTATGGGTTCATTCATTAGTAAATGAGAAAACAGATTTGATTTTGTCATATCGTCTCAAGTTTTGTGGAATTAAGGTCAATTTCCTGTTAAGCTAAGCCTGATTCTCTCTCCATGCAAAGGTCAAGTTAACACGGATTAACCACATTTCATAGGGGGTTTACATTTCCCACAAGCTTATCTAGTGTGTTCTGAGACCTTTCACCCATTCAGAAACAGAAGGCTTGTGCACTACTTCCTCTTATGCATGCAACACATGTGAACTTCAATCAGTAGCCACAGGCCACATCCGAATTTGTTTCTTCACCATTAATTTCCGTCTGGCATTAGAGTCCCACATTCTACTCGCTCTCTGCTCCCTTGATAGCATAATCACAAACTCTCCCATAGCCGATAACCCACGCCAGCGTGCAAAATCAGACCTAAAAACAAGAAGGAGTTGGTTCTGCGCTCAATCCAGCCCAGCCAATTTGGCAGTGAGTGTGTTACCATGCCTACAGGCCCAATCAATACCACATCTAAAAATAGCATCACCATAATAGTCTTACTCCCAATCACAGAGGGGTGAGCATGGCAAGAGCTTTTATTGTGTAATCTCCAAGATAACCGTCACCAGTGGCAACCACAGAGTTAGTTGAGCATATTGCAAAAGCGTGAGTTTAATCCCCAACAGCAGGTTTCTCGAGGAAAACCCGATACTGGGATTTTATTGGCTGGTGCTGGGATCTAACAGCGGGTCACTTCCTGCTGAGTTAACAGCGGATCATTAAATGGGCAGCGAGGCTTCAGTGGTGGGATGACAATGCCAGAACAAACTCACGTAGATTAATCTTCAGAAGTGGGATAAATGGTAACATGGGGTACTAAAAAAAACCCATTATGGATGAAGAGCCCTCAGGGCAAAGAGCAAATTCGTGAGCATGAGTCACAAATTGGCCATTTAGGAGATGATTGGTGCTGTACGACATAAAATGGCAAAACGCCCTTGACGTCCAACACAATCTGCTTCAAAATAATGGTGTCATTCTGATGCTGCTGCCAAGAGAAGAGTGTCACTGGAGTCAATAACTTGGTGCCATGACATTACAAAGAGAGGAGCTGAGAAAGGAGACAGATGGACAAAAACAATGATGGAGGCTGGCATGAGGGATGGAGGAGTAGCATCAAGGCAAAGCAGAAGAGGCGAGACAAAGTATGTCACAAATATAAGATAAAACCCTGACATGCTGGGAGAGATGACATTTTTCTCTCTGTGTGCTAAAAAAACCCCCACAAACATCAACATGTGCCAGAGAGAAAGCATGTTTGACCTCATTCAGCTGCACTGCCGGCCAAGTTCAGCGCTACATCCACACACATGAGGACTACCTCCTTTAAGTGCCGTAGTTTCGTACATGTACATGACTCAATGCCTGCATACATCTGAGCTGTTCTAGACCACGTTCTTTTTATAGCCCTCCCTCCACGAGCAGAGAGAGAAGGAGCTGGATAGGTGGGTGGACTACCAAGGGGGATGTGACTCGGATTTATTTCCGAGGCAAAGCTCTGGTACACATCGCTGCAGCGTGGGAGAGAGCCCAGACTCCATTCATAGATTTCTTTCATCTCTACCTCCTATTGACCTCTTTCAGTCTCTGTGTCACTGTTTCTCTCCACAGCTCCGGCTACGAATGGGGACACACGTGTTCTTCATTCATAAAAGGCTCAGGAGAGGAAAAATGAAAGCCCGCTCATTAAATATTTAGCCTGTTTTTGATCATTCTGTCAGCCTGATCTTTCACTCCACTTTTTCAAGCAAAATAAAACTGGCATCTTCAAAAAAAATACCTGTTAAGTTATGTTGAACTCTTCTAGAGCACATACAAACCAGCAATGTAACATCACCCTCTGGTTTCAGTGTTTGGACTGTTTCTCTCACTGAAGCCACTCATCACGTCTGACAATTGCAACAAATCAACAGCTCCCATCGACTGGATTGCGACAGCTTGCCTCTAGTGCAGGTTAACAAGCAGCAATGGCACCCTGATTAAAAGTAAACACTAACAATGCCTTTAAAACATGCTGCCTACAACAACAGAAGCATTCGGCTCTATATACTGCAACACATCCTGTGCAGGGAAACGAAGAAATGTAAAGTTTTCTCACCAGTTTGCCCTCCAGTGTGTAGATCTTCTTCACCACTCCGGAGTCCAGCTTGATGGCATCAGTGATGTCGGTGAGGACCTGTTCGTAGGAGTGAGCTGTCTTCTTGTTCAGCAGGATCCTCACAGCTTTGCGGGGCTTCACTCCGCTCCGCACCACCGTCACCAGCTTGGGCCGGATGAAGTCCTTGCTCTCGCGGCCGTCCGGGGCGCCGGCCTTGGAGCTGCCCAGGGAGGGGGGCCCTCGAGAGGCGGCTGCCGAGGCCTTGACATTCACCGACCAGTTGGGGTTGACGTTCTTTGTGTAATCCAACTTTTTGTAGGCTTCGATGGAGCTGCACACATAGCTGTCACCTGTTGGGAAGAGGAAGGAGGAGGGGATCAAGCAAAAGCAGTAATTTTCTGGCAGAAAGCAGCACAATAAAGACATTAAGAGTATAATATTTACAGACTACTCCCATATTGTAATATATTCTAACTCTTCCAGCAGATTTCAATAATTTATAGCTCCTCTCATGCCACTTCTCATGAGGTAATGTTACTAGCATGTAGCTATTACAGAGCAGAACAGATCAGGCTAATCCAAGAGTCCAAATACAGGCTTCTTATGTATTGCCATATGGCCATTAAAAGTAATCTTTATAATAATCATCTACAGTGGGTTTCATTGGACTATCCAGTTTGATGGAGCAATGCACATAAAGATAACTTGCTCAAACCAGTCTATACATGCAAATAGATGTTCACTATGCATTTTCCAAGTCTTATACCTAACAAGAAGGAGGGGGCAGGGCAAGATCACATAACATGGCAGCTCACAGGACAGGAAGTGTTCAAAAGTACCATGTAAGATTAGATTATACATGTCAATAAGGGTGATAAGGCACTGATGAGACCACACAGATGCCATGTGAAGCCTTTAGTCCAGATCTGGAATGAAGATCGGGTTGTAAATGTTCACAGGGTTAAAGTCTCAGGCTAATACCTGGGTGGGTTTTCTGTGGTGCAAACAAGGAAGAATCTGGGTTGACAGTGAAATCACAATGTGAGGGATACCTCCTTAAACAGTGTTCATTTTTGACAGCTTGGTCAATATTTGTGCACTACTTCTGTATCCCATCTGAATAGAGTAGCTGTCTAAACTGTCACTGAAATAGGAAAAGCTCTGATAAGATGCATGTTCTCTTACATTTTTTTTTGCACAAGAGTTACTTTTGTAATACTGAATAGATTTGTTTTATGTCCATTTTGATACCCATGTTTAGACTCCTCCAGGTGTCCCGTGGAGCTGTAATCTCACCTTCTACCAGGTGGTCAATGCTGGTGATCTTCTTGGAGCCATCCAGGGTATAGATGGTCCGGACCCCCTGCGGCAGGTTCACGTTGTCGGACAGGGAGCGGGTCAGGTCGGCCAGGAGCGCGTCAAAGGTCCGGAACCTGTCCGAGGAGATGGCGTACACGATCCCGTTGAAGTAGCGATCTCCGTTGCGGTAGAATCGGACCTTCTTGGCTCTCTTCTCCGCGCTCAGAGTCTTCAGGGTCCGGGTCCGGTACAGGCTGCAGTGCGCGCTGTGCGTCGGACTCGGCACCCCGTTCATCTTGGCACTGGAGCGGCCGTACCTCTGACCTTTGTCCCGGTCGTCGAAGTGCTCCATCTCCATTTCACTGCCCAGGCTCACGAGTACGGCTGTACTGTCTGGAGGGAGAGGGTGAGGGGGAAACAAAGAGGGAGAAAGAAGGGGAAAAAAGTTTTCAAAAAGCAAGAGGTGCAGAGATGGAAGGAAGCACTTTGCTGGTAAAGTAGCCAGTCGGTGTCCGTCGCTGGTGCGCGGTCTCAAAATAACCCCCTAATGACAGATTAAGTGCTCTTAAGCCGAGCAGTGGACAGTGCGCTTCATGACGACCCACAGCCTGACCGCATGAGAGTCGCTATGAGGCGCAGATGGATGGAGAGTCACGAATCGATAATAACCTATTAATTTGATCCTATAAATATTCACGAGATCCGCGAGGGAGCGCATGAGAGACTCCGCAGCACTTTACCTAACAATGATTCAGATCTGGAAGACATATTTTACTTTTTAATCTTTGGATCTTGAAGCGTGACTCGTTAAAAAAAACACATCTTGAAGTATGTTTACAGCATCACACTCAGTCATTTTCATATCAGCTGATTGGCTTTCTTACCTACGCGAGCAATCAACGCTTCTGTGACGGTCACCTCCAGCCTGACTGATGCTTTATTCCCTAGTAGATGTGGAAAAAAGAAAGAGGTTCCAGTGAGCTTGTCGCTGACACTGACTGCTGCTGATGTGTGATCCTGTCCTGGCTGCAGTGAGCCGCCTCCCCCCACTTGTGCGTCCCTTTGTTGTCCGAGTTGATGTGCGCCCCACCACCGAACACCAGGACGCGTGTGTTTGTGTTTTGTGTGCGTAGTGAGCAAAGAAGCAGGACTGCAAATGGACTAGGTAGCAGCTGCCTCCCCTCCCATCCTCTCTCTCTCTCGCTCCTGTTTTTCTTCTTCTTCCACCCACCCCCTCTCTTCTCCACCTCCTCCTCCAACACGTCACTCTGTCGTGATTTTCATTGAGCGCCCCCACCCCTCATTTGGATGCAGACCCACGCTTCCCACCCGTGCTGGTGGATTCTGCTCGGGTCCCCTCCTGCATCCCTCCAAGCCCTGGAGACACGCATCAATTGAGGGAGGTTGATCGACCCTGATTTCTGACAATTTAAGCGCTTTTGATGCTCAATCTCTAATTTTTTGACACTTACAGTAAATTCTCTAGTTATAGTCGCTACTTAGATTTACATAAATCATCATTTACACCTTAACTGACCTTACTGATTGTCATTTCGTACATACTGAGCTACATGTTTCTGAATTTTAATACATTTTTATCATACTTTGGTGTGTGACCACATCTGGGAAAAAAAACACAAGCACCAAGCAGCACAAGAACCTTTGCACTTGGATTGTTATGTAACACTTTAAGTGACTCGAACACACTAATGTTGAATTACACAGAATTTCATGAGGCGATGTGGAGCTGAGAGATGGAGAGGATGTTGTCAGAAACTGGTTTCTTCCTATAAGCTCTGAAGTTCTTTGATGTGAGGGCAGGAAACAAGTCTCTCAAACCAGGAAGAGATAGAGACCACTGACCTACATCACGGCCTCCAGAGACCCCCACTCCATCACCACTCCCTCCATCATTTATCTGTGCCACTGATGATGAGTCGCAGCTGCAATCTCTCAAAATTAGTGTCACTCCATCACTGTATTTACAGTTTAACCAGTAGAAGACATAGATTCACAAGTCGTCACAGCTCTTTATATGCAAAATCTTTGACTTTGTTCCTATTTATGTAATGTTTGGTGCGTCAGTTTGCAAGGTCACATATCATCCAAATCATCTCATCCATCACTGCAACACAGACGGTCATTTAAATATTCAAAGACAGTACATGAATATGCACATGAATGAAACAGAGTGTGACAGTGACAGGAATATGTCGTCCCACCCCACCCCACCCACCCCACCCCACACACACACACACAAACAGAGGGATGCAATGTGCATCACAAACTGAGGACTGACAAGGTGTCCCTGCCTAAATTCATCCTGAAGAAACAGGACGCACGTGGAGGAGAGTGTTTTAAAAGATGGAGGACACTGGCGGGACACAGTCATGGTCTTTAAAGCAGGACAGAGTCAGATCTGCTATGTCTACATTTATATGTACTTTTAAATGACAAAAGGAAACATCAAGTTTAAAAATGGATTTCAGTATTGCTGTGGATAGAAACGGTGTCACAGAAAGTGAAGTATGTCTTGAATGCTGCTCTCTATGGCTTTGGATCACATTTTACAGCTACTATTGAAAAGTACTTTATTTCCATCCATTTTTATGTCACTGACAAATTACCAACTGGCCAAAATAAAATCACAACAATACTGGCTTAGAAATCTTGCAGCCTTACTAATGAAATAAGTGCAATTCTTCACAGAGGCCATCTTTGCTCCTGAAACATGACTAGGCAATTTCCTGACATTCAGTTGACTTGTATATAAAGAGACTGAGAATTTGGCATGTGTGGCATAGGCTATTAAGATGTCTTTGTGGGCACATTTTATTTTATTTGTAAATTCAATCCTGAGCGCATTTAATGTGGATCGGGCAGTTTTATGATTCACTATCCCTCATTTTTTAAAAAAAGAACAGAAAATGTTTTTTTATGCCTTCCCTCTGTTCTGTATGACAGCCACTCAAACAATTGTTTTAAACACCAAAAAAAAAAACAAAAAAACAAGTAAATGCACAATTTTGCATTTTTCTGCTAATGCAATCTCTGTGTAGTGAATAGTAATGAACCCACAGCTTGAGCTCAATCAGATGGATTGATGGGCTTATGACTCATAATGTTGCAAATCCTATCTGGAATCATTTAGAAAAATGAAATCGCATGCCAGGAGAGAAATTTTAAAACCCCCCCACACACAGACTGTTGACAGTTCCTACAAAGATACTCCCACCATTCCGTCATTAATCACTGCCTCTTTATGCTACAACAACTTCACACAACGCGGTGTAGCGTGTGAACACGGACGCACAAACCTGACTCATCTCACAGGTTCACATGCGTGCACGGGAATCCACACGTGCACAGATGAGTCTCTTATACATACACATATGCACATATTGTTTGCAGCTTACGGTACAGAGGAGCTTCAGCTGAATTAGCATTGGGAAAGCAGCAGCACTGTGATTCATTGTGCTTTGACAGATACTGTAGTGATCTGTCATTGTGTTTCACCTGTCAGCAGAAGACATCTTGGTGGCTACTCTGGGGCTGTGATTCATGGGCAGTATGCAGGGAGTTGTGCTAAAACGAGCTTGCATGTGAAACAGAAAGAAAAAGACAGACGAGCGATGCTGCGCACGTTTTCTTTTCTTTGTTTTCTTTCATAAGGCAATATGGACCAGCTATCTTTAAATAAAGTCATTAATGTAAGACAAACAGTCTGTCAGTGCAGCACATTTAGGATTGTACACCAAGCCATCCAACCCTATCAGAAAGTCAATACCAGAACAAATTCCTCCTGTAGTTGGAAATTAGAGCATTAGGATTCGCAGTGATGGAGCCATCAGGAGATACTTTGTGGAGTTGGTTTATTGAGTGAACAGACCAATAAATTACTGACTGTCACTGTGAGAAGATATAAAATTTGAGACATTATGTCCAAAAAAGCCACAATATCAGAATATGGAGCTTGACGTTCACCTTGGAAAATAATTAACACCTTGCTTACAAACACATGGAAACTGAGGAATAAAGGATACAATCAAAGTACATTTTAGGGTGGACTTCTCCTTTAACTTCTATCAGGTACCACAAACCCAGGGTTGCTTGTATATTTTCTGATGGTTTGATGTTTCCTGACACCATGGGGTTTGCTTGTTGCTCTTTGAATTAAAGGTCAGTTCCCTTGTCAGTACAATTCTCTTCTGTGCCAGTCTTGGACATAAGGTCATAGATTAAGCGATGTATAAATCACCCTTTGCAACCTTGTCTCGAAAGCAGACTTATAATCCATGAACGAATTAATGACGAGCTTATTCACAAACCAATCGCCGAACAAGCAAGCTGCTTGTTCGAAAAGAACAGGACAAAATGACAAATTCATGTTAGTTTTGCCTATATGATCATATCCTGTCCTATAAGATAATGTTGCAACTCAGTGTTTTGAGGCTGACAAGAGCTGAACCCAACCTACACACTTCACTAACACAAATGAAACACTGCTGCTGGCAATTTTCCTGTTCACTACATCATCTCGTAGGGATACAGTTTTCTTACACCCACGTTTATAAAGGCGGTCAGCGGGTGGGACGGGGGTGACTGCTGTGCGGGTGAACTACATCCAGAGAGAGTGGTGGTTGTGGTGCTGCTTACGTAATGGTAGTCGTAGGAGGTGCTTTCAAAAAAAATTGCAGCGACACAAGAAATATCAGACCCAGCAGGCTTCTGGCACATTAAGGTATGACCACACTGTACTCAAAGCCTGTAATATTCCTCCCTCTGAAACATTTTCTCCTAATAGCTACTCATCTTGAAAGGAACATGGGTGCACATAATAATCACTCTAGACTTTTAGAAATGTAGCATTTTACACTATGAGATCAGTTTAATACTGTATTTGCTATCAAATGTAGAAATACTTCCAATACAATGTAATCAGCTTTTGAGCCATAAGAAGCTTAAGGACACGGCAGTTTAATCATTCTAACAGAGGACCATTACCTCTTTTCAAAAACACCAGTTTTGAGTTAAGGATAGTGCTTCACATAGTGCTTTAGGGTGGGTAACCTGCTTTCTCTTTGGAATTTCTTCTCTTCTCTTCTCTCTGTTGTTGCTCCACCACCACCTCCTCCTTTCACATGCACTCCTCCTGCTCCGTCTTCTTCTCCCTCTTTTCCTTTCTTAGAATCAGCCTCTGCCTTCCTGCTGGCCCGCTTCCCTCTATGCACCAAGAGATAACACACAGAGACAAGTTCAGTTTTCTATTTCTACTAAACCACATCAGCCACTTAAAATAGCACAGAAAATTGACATTTTTACAACAATAATAGAACCTACACCTCAGAATTTATGCTTTGAATATTTTTTTTTGTCCAGCATTTTTACTTTATCAGCTACAAATCAAGAGCTTGTAAGGCTACTGAAACACATCAATTTACACGGGATTTCCAAGGTGATATTTACTCAGAGTATATATCACATACTACTTTAGGAAGACAGTGAGCCAAAGAGATCATTGAAGTGATTTCAGGCACCCTCCATATTAGTCAGTTCAATTATCAATAAATCCAATAAGAAGTAAAATCAACATGATAGTCAAAGACAATGAAACTTCTAAAGAACTATTTCTTCTCAAATTCTTGTTCTTTATGTTTTTTAAGCCGCAGTTTGCTGTTCATACTATTTTTCTTCATCACCTCTAGAGTCAGTGGCGCCTCACTGACCTCATGTGTTTGCTCTCTGGCGCCCTCTGTGGCTGAGTGGAGTATTGCCTTCGTTGGGCTTCATGGGTAGAAGACAGCTGTGGCAGAGAGCAAATAATGATTATTTACAGTAAGTGCACTCCAGACACATCAACATTACGCTTAGCTAAATTTACGCATTCAGACATGTAAGACAAAAATAGAAAAAGAAAGAAAAACCTGAACTCTTGACTCTTACAGTGAGGGGATCCAGTGGCTCTGCTTTGTTTTAAGGGGCATTTAGCTGACATGTTTTGGGTTCATTTGTCCCCATAGAGGGAAGGGTCACTACAAATCAATACAAATTTGTTCTGAATTATCACATTTAGCCTATGATGAAACATCTGTGTCATGATGAGAGTGGTCTCTTTCTTTACCCCAATCCATTCCATAGGGCAAGAAGGGCCACTGAAGAAATAAACACATCTTTACAGCCTGATACAAAAGTAGTTTGTGTCTCTATAGCTAATTTCTCCATTCATGACAACTGTAAGGGGGGGGGGGGGGGGGGGGGGGTGTTAGATAACTCATCCATTTAAATTGTACTAAATCTTAAAGTTACGCATAGTTAAGAGTGCAGACACTTTTAGTGACAGGTTGGTTCTATTAAAGGACACCTCAAGGTCCAAAGACATTTGCATGACCTGCCTCAGGTTAACTCTCGCTCCACCTCTTGGTGCATTTTTGGATTAGCTTACAAGGAGTCAAGAACAGCATGATGGCAACACCCTGAGCCACAACACTGAGCTTCAAAACCACCCTTCAGGAGACTTATGCTTGATGCTATGGAGGGTTTTCCTATTTTTACATATGGTCTATGGTCTGTATGTGAGCCTTTGTGCTCACAACAGGCTTGAGCCAGTCACATACTGTCATATGTTGTGTCGATTATAAAGATTCATCTCTACAGCGTCGACACAGACAAATGCAACTTTGCTTCAGTTCAGTTTCAGCTCTGCAGTATCCAATTTTTTTGCAACATGAGGCAGAAAGTCCTTGACTTACTTTTGTGACTGAACAGAGCTTCACCTATTATATAACAAGAGCATGAATGAGAAATCAAAACTAAGCCTGCAGAAGAAGAGTCAGAGAGCAAAGCAGTGTGATCTATATACAGTATGCAGCGCATGACAGTGAAGGTGTCAGTTGTCCTCTTGTAACACTCAACCCTAGCATATATTTAATATTCAAAGATTATTAGCCAGTAGATTTGATTCGTGAGCGTTTTGTTTAACTAGTGTGTAGATGAGAAATAACATTGTGAATGCTTACCTTAGCAATTTCTGAAAGATATGCTCTCCTCTCATCATTGGTTTTATGAAATGCCTGATATTTAAAGAGAAACAGGAAGCCATGTTGTCACATTTTTCCAATCATGAGCTACAGTGCTGTCAATAATCTGTCTGCTCATGGGTATAAAGCTTGCTTGCTGTGTGTCTGTGCATGTGCACATTTCAGAAGACTCCAAGGTTAATGAGCAACAGATTACAGTAGGGATTACTGGCTGAGCATGCTTCATGCTGAACCTTTATTCAACTAATATCTCACTCCTTCTGGAGCAGAACAATAAACAAAGAACCAAGTTGCTAAACTGAGAACACACTCGCCAAGTCACAGCAATGCGGGACAAAGGTTAGGGACTGATTCTGTCGATCAGCGGTTGTTAAAAAATTAAGAATGCAAAACAAAACTATCAGCCAAATCCTTCAATCCATTGCTAATGATGTTTATTTGTAACTGAAATATGTATTGCCTGGAAAAACCTAAAGCTGCTTGTCTGCAAAATAATTAAACTAGAAAACAGACATTGTGTCCCACAACAATACTTCACACAAAATCCCTCTCACTGTTTTCTGCCAGTGACAACAGTTGAGACTCGCACCTTTCCCTCCTGTTCAATCTGAAGATGACAGTCCATCAGCTGACTCTGGAGGTCAGACTTCTCCTCAGTCAGAAACTTCAGACGCTGCCTCAACGTTTCCTGTGACAAAGTGTTTCCATTAATTAGCATTTTCCACTGTCATGCAGCTGAAGACTAATTACAAACCGATTTGAATAAAATTGCTCTAGGATCAAACAATAACAAAGCCGTTAATGCAGAAAACATGGGCACAAAAATGGATTGTGTTCATACATTATTCAGTGACCATATAAACACATTAGTGCAGAGACATGGTAAAGCCACGCTAGATTTATAGCACTGAGCAGAGCACTAAGACCTGCTGTTTTGCTGGGGTTGGAGCAGTCTGGTTCTTGTTCCTGTGCCCAGAAATATGCACCTGTAGTCAGCATTAATGAATATCATTTGACACGTATGAATGCCAGTTTTTAAGAAACAGTCAGATGCTTTAAGAGTAGCCAACTGTATAAGTAATTCATGAATGGTGCATGAGTGTGTGCATTAATTGTGTTAATTTATATATCATATCACGCATATTCTTACCATGCTATTCATTAATCGGGCTAATATTGTCTGCCGTTAAAGTATCAGTCGTAGTAGTCAGGGTCTGTAAGAGCACCGATGCTAGAGAATGCATCCGAGAAATGTTTTAGCTTCGTTCTTTGGAGCTACAAACACTGTAGCACTCTGTTGTGTTACTTAATTCTATGGAACACAGAGGTTCTAACGTTCATCAGATAATGATCATTTATATTCCTCTCACACACTCAGTCTTTCTTAACTGTCACGCTCACAGTTTGTCTACATCTCTTCAGTCCACAATCTTGCAATCACTGCTCGGATACACTAATGAGCATCTGTTAGCTCTGCCCTGAGGCGCACAGGCACATGCATATTTAGACTGGATTGTGCATCCTTTCAGTGTGTGGTATGTGTGTGCATTTATGTGTGCTTAAGCACTGTAATTAGCGTGCATTACTCTCCCATGGTTTGTAATCCCGTGATTACAGTGCTGTGATTAAACTCTGGTTTATTCTGCCTGCATCAACAGGAGGCTGGAGAGCAGCTGGCATTACAATCCTCTCTGTCCTGTCTGCACTCTGCTCATCCTGTATCTCTAGCTCTCTCTGCTGGTATGTGCTTAAGTCTAATATATCTTTCCAGCTCTTTGTGGATCATTTCTTTGTTAAATGGAAAAAAAAAACTCAATAGAAAATGAGCATGTTTGCACTCACTACTGGCATGTCATCATATGATCGGATAGAGGCGAGTCGATCTGTAAAAAACAGGAGTATGTGAGCATTATGTGTGCATGGACTAATGTATAAACTTGCTTGAAATGAGTACATATATCATAGGGAACATTCTGTGTCTTGATGGAATGTTAAAATGATCTAACATCACATACTAGAAGAATTACTGTCATACAGTTTCTGTTCAAATGTAAGGACACAATATATATGATATCTTTAAAATGGACCACGCATTCATAGTTCTTTATGACAACAGCGGCCTTTTTTCAACAATTTTGTAGAGATGAAACAGAGGCATTTATTACACTTAAATTCATTTTCTGTTTGATTTAAAGTCAGCAAGCATCTGCCTGTAGTTGCATCATGTACTTCAGATGATGCGCTTGCATGTTTTGCAGTAACACTATTCTCGATATGGAGAAATACAGCCATACAATACACTGAGGGATTTAAGCCGACAGATTCCAATGAAACCAAACAAATGCACTTTCAGAATAAACTAATTTAGGAACTTACCCATCGGGTTTCCTCGTATGTCCTCCAGTCTCTCGTGAGTAAGTGAGATCTGTCTTTCCAGCTGTCCGTTTAGCTCTACCTGGGTCTCATACCTTGTCTTCCACTCATTTCCTGATACATCAGAGTATAAAGAGTATTAGAGTTCCACTTGGGGCAGGACACATTACAGACAACACAGAAGAATGTCTGGGATGACAGTTGCCTGCAAAGCTAAGCTAAAGCTTTCGAGGTGACATTTACACTCAGTTGTCAGTGTATTAGGCACATTAATCTAAAAAAAACAAAAAAACAAAACAGTTTTAAAAGAGGCAACATTGGCCCTGGGTCATCAGGAGGTTGGGATGGTCAAAAAAATCGAAACATCAGACAATGCAATTCAACAGTACCACAATCTGCAGCGACCAAAATAAGCACACAGGTGGATGTACAGCTCTCTAAATAAAAGAAGAAACTGAAAAAAATATAATCTTCATGAAGTTCAGTGTAGGACTGTTGTGTTAGTACTCTATTATTACTGTATTAGTTCCATCTCAGTGTCTCTAATAAATTGGCAGCTGAGTGTACATAGCAATAAAAAATTTTTAAAATATAAAGTTATTTGTTATTTCTTACCTTCCCCATCAACACTGTGAAGTCTTTCCTGCAGTTCACACATGGTGCTCCGCAGATCAGACACCGACTCTTCGAGCATTTCTCTACAACCAACAGGAGCCACATGATGCTATTTTTTTTGCAGCAAACATTAAATTTCTTCACCAGCTTTGCAAGAGAAATAAATCAAATTTACAAAATAAATAAATAAATAAAAACTTACTTCATCTCCCTCTCTTGTTCAAGTTCTGCCTGCAGCCGCGCCAGATCGTATTTGCTGTAGTCGCAATCTTTAGTCATGTTTCAGAAAAACTTGCATCAACTGCGGAAAAGTTTGTTGCCACGGGGTTTCCATGGAGACCGCTGTTTACGGCTTGTCCGGGCGGCGTCGAAATTCATGGCGCAATTTAGCGGGAGGTTTGAAAATAAAACCTCCTGACAGCGCAGTAATGAGAAGCTTAAATTGCATCTTCTTTACAAACAGTGATATTTCTTGTTGCAGACAGACGTTTTATTAGGTTCATTTCGCGCGTAATTACGCATGGAAATGAGTTTCCTCTATGTGCCGAGCTCCTAATTCAGCATTAATGGTATAAATGTCAGTTGATTTATTGCCACACTTGCAGGGTTTCAAATTACAATAAACAAAACAACACAGAGCTTTGCATGCGTGTGTGCACCAGAGAGCAGCATTTTATAGCCTACATTTTTTTGTCCCTCTCCAAGAACGCCTTTGTAAACATCCCATATAAAATACTTTATAAGCATAGTTAAAATAAGAGATTTATATCCCTTTAAATTTCATTTACACGTTTTATGATACATTTTCATGGCAATGCAAACATCCAATATATACAGATAGGTGACAAATCAATGGGAAAACCTGAACTCTTGACCCCTACAGTGAGGGGATTCATTGGCACACATGGATTTTAATGTGCATAGCCTTTTTCCCATTTGCCCTCTACTTTTTATCCATTTGTGGGCTTTCAGTATGTTTTCTGAGGACAACCCACACTTGGGATTGTTCATTTAGAGGGACGAATCACTGCAAATCAAATCAAAGCTGCTTGGAGTGATCACCTTATCCTATAATGAAACATTTCAATAGTGATCAGAATAGACTCCTGTAAGACAACAATGCCCCCATTCATAGGGCACAAGGTGTCACAGAATGTACTGATGAGTATTAAAACAGTGTGTTGGGACTCCACAGAGACCAAATCTTAACCCGATAAAGGACCTATGGGTGATTTTGTTGGACAGCACTCTCCACCACCATTATCAAAACGCTTAAGGAGGGAATGTATTTTAGAAGAATAGTGTAATGTCCAGGCGAAGTGAAGTTGTTTGGGCAACACGCGGTAGCCTAACACCTTATTTTCTATGTTGGTTTTTCCATTAATTTGTCACCTGTCTGTAGTTATAACAAGTTTACCGCTAGTATATTTTGTCATACACAAATACAGTGTCAAGCCTACAACACTAAAACAAAAATACTTTTGTGTTAAAGTTTTTACACCTGTAACATAAAACCTAATCTAAAAGTAACCTCGACCTAGAAAGCAGTAACATACCATGGCTATTACCTTGTGACGGAATATTGCACTTGGCCTGAGTTTAATTCTTTTACATCCATAATTAATAAAATAAAATTGCTAGTTCACAATCAGTGACCTATTTCATTGTATAAATCAGGAGATGAGCCATCAAGCTGACAAAGTACAAAGATTCTTCATCCTGTGAAAATCTATTTTTTCTTCTCTTCCTCTTCTTTTTTCTGCACATCGTTCCTCTCAGTCTCTGCTTGAAGCTCTTGTTTCTTTGCATCCTTTTGCTCAGTTTTTGCTTCATGCTCCTGTTTCTGCTCCTCCTTCCCCTCAGCTTCTGCCGACTGTCCATCTTTGCTTTTGACCATGGCCTTGGCTGTCTTCTTGCCAAAAGTCTTCAAGATGGCTTTGATTCCTAAATTGTCAATGTTGAATGCAGTCACACCAACATTGCCGACTGAGCTGAGAGCAGTGTCTGTGGCCTGGCCGGCATCGTCACCGTACCTTCACCATGAATAACATGGGGAAGAGTGGTGTGGTGGAAGAAAATAAATGAGGATGTGTATAAAACTGAAAGACTAGAGCAAGTATGTTTGAAGGATAGTGCTGTTATTCAAAAAAAATAAATCACCGTCATATCTTACTTTGTAGCAGTTTATTAGTAACAACCTACGAAAAACGGTCTACAAAGCTACAGCAAGAGAATCACCACCCAAGAGGAGCTAACATTCAGCTGCAGTTAACATGGACAGACCCAGAAAGACATGCCACAAGCTCACAGTTTCTACAAATAAGTCATAGCTCAAGCAATATGTTAGCACAGCAACAACTCAGGAAATCTACGTGTCCACACAGAAGGCGTTCAGGCACAGTAATGAGTGTAGGTCACTATAGTTTTCAAATCACTCAGAGCCCAATACACAATTACTTCAGGTACAAAAGAAAATAAACTTGAAGTGTAAACATATACTTCAAGGTGCGTTATTGAATGTATAGCACAAATTAAACATCAACCACTATGCAGCCAGTGTAGACAAGGTCAGAGTCAAAAATGAATGCAAAATACATGCTATATATGTGTGACATTAATAAACAAGCCTGCTTAATGAAGACACTTGCATGTTTGTTGCTGCATTAGGTTTGTCTTACTGAGTGTTATTTTCTGACTTGGTTTTGGTTAGTGAGCATCAAAAGGTTGAGCAGCAATGTTAGTTCACCAGACTTTGCCTTTACTTCCCCCTTGCAGTCATATGTTGCGGGACATGTTTAAAAGATTCTCTAAGCCCCTAAATCTGAAAAGAAATAGTTGGAAAAGCAGGTCAGTGCACCAACATACCAAGAAGAAAGCACCACAGCAGGCAGGTATCAGGCTGGTTTCTGATCCAGCCCTCAACTATTTAAAGTGACCAAAGAGATTCACAAAAAGGGTGAAAAGAAGATATGCGATAATTCATTCATGATCCTGTCATTTAAATATAGATACAGAAACTGGAAATATCTGAACTTACTTGTACTTCACTGTTGTGGTAGTCTCTGTTGCAACACTTTTGCAAACAAGCTTTGCTCCTGTCTCCAGACTTGACCAAACAGCAGAGAAACCTAGTTAGGAAATAAAGGGAAAAAAAGTTGAGTTCTCTAAAAAGACCTGGACCTCCCATCATGAATCAAACACTTAAAATGGCAAAAATATTTGAGATATTTCACGTTACAGACAATGCACAAGGATCTAAGTGATAATATTTTGTGCATATGTAGTGAAGTTTATCACATACCATGTACACCGCTGGCTGCTACAAACTTGGCTCCATCCAAGTTGGATGCGCGGCCCTCTTCGTGTTTCTTCAAAGACTCTGGGACCAGCTTTGCACCGTGTTTCTTCACATGGGGCGCCACCTTATCTGCCACCTGTGTTGCCACTGTACTCACTCCATTCACTATAAATACACAAAGTTACAGAACAGGAAAATAAAAACACATCAAAATCCACATTCATATATAGAACAGGAGACCAGCACTTTAAAGGAAAAAAAATAAAGATCAACCATTATTCCTTTAGACCCACTGAAAGTTTTACTACCTCCACCCAAAAGCCATTTATACTTCTGTCATTATTTTGGCAAATGATTTCAAATCTTGGATGAAGTCAAAACAAAATGCTCTGATTTATTTCCTCTGTTGGATGAGTTCTTACCCAAAAACTTGCTGACCCTGGCAGCACCTCCAGTGGCCTGTTTGGCCACATGCAGACCTCTGGTGACATGAGGGCTGACCTCTGAAGGAGTGTCCTCAGGTGTGATGTGGTCCCGAATCTTGGCTGCTCCTTTCTGGATGGCCTTGCCAGTGGCCTCTGCTCCTTTTGCAAATGACTGACTCAACCATACACTTCCTACAGAGATATATTTTAGGTGGTAAAAGCACATCAGCAATGTTATTTTGTGCTGTGGTCTCAAAATGTCTATTAGAGACATGCGAACAGGTGGCTGAACAACAGCACTGAATCCTGTTGAGGAGAGATAGCTGGTAAAAAAAACACCCACTGGTGGCTGATGTTGTAGAGAGAGGGACATCTGCTGTACATAAAGTGGTTGTGCAACACTGCAGTGATTTTTTGTTTCATTTTCTTTCTTCCATTACTGTCACTTACAAACTCACCTGATGCAATGCCTTGGGCCACCTTCTCACTCCATCCTGGAAGTAGGGGTTTGTCCTTCTCTGCTGTTTGTACTGTCAATCCCGTTTTCTCCTCAAGGGAACTGAGAGGGACTTTTGTACTCAAGTTGACGACTTCTGACCCCATCCCATCTGGACCCTGCCATCAGTCATTATGAGACAACACATAGCAGAGTGTTTCTAATGTGTGTGTACGCTCAAACTGGTTACACTTGACTTGTACTGCTACCCGTAACTTGGCAACTGTTGTTTTTTTCCTGTCAAGTGTCAAGACAGAAATGTAAGACGTGTCATAATTCTAAAAACAACAAGGTATCTAGTGTAACAGCTTGATCAAATCACAAAATGAGTTTTCATTCTCAACAAAACAGCATATTAGATACAATAGATGGCAAATTTAGAGATAGTGATCGGTGAATGACACTGAAACTTCAAAGTTTGTTTTACTCCTGAGAAGTGCACTGTTTAAAGACACAGAATCGGAACAGTGTCAAATTAACACTAACACATAACTGCGCTTCAGAAAGTGTTCATTTCAGCTAGACAGTTTTGAAATTTTTGCAGCAAAACAGGGCAGAATAATTGAGAAGTACAGAGGCGTACATGAGAGACATAATTATGAGCATAACAGTATGACACCTAACAGGAAGTAAGAAAGGAATAAAAGCAAAAAGCTAAACTAATGAATAGAAGACTGCAGTCGCATCACGTTGCATTAAGAAATGTTATATAGATTTGAAACATCAAGTTACAAGTCAACAGTGCTCACTGGGCCTGCGCTGTATTATACTCATACACAATATTAATGGAGTACATTCAAATCTTGTGACATCAAACACATTTTATATATAGGTTATGTAGCCATTGCATTGACTAATTATTTTACTGTAATATTCACAACATGCATGTAATATGTAGCATTTCTGAACTATGTTTTTGCCAGTTTCTACATGTTTATAACACACACACACACACACACACACACACACACACACACACACACACACACACACACACACACATATATATGCAGAAAAAAGTAATAATTTACATGTGAAACATAAAAACAGGCCAAAACTATAAATAATGTCCACACCAAAAACCTGTATTTTTATGAATTGTAATTCATTCTTTTATGATATTCTTAC
Organism: Amphiprion ocellaris; assembly: GCF_022539595.1. Taxonomy (NCBI): domain Eukaryota; kingdom Metazoa; phylum Chordata; class Actinopteri; family Pomacentridae; genus Amphiprion; species Amphiprion ocellaris. Next base: position 10,656,165 of record NC_072779.1, read on the forward strand.
TATATTTAAATCAGCAAAAATATTATTATTTTCCATTTGCCATTATTTGGAAAAAAAAAAGATACATTAATGACTGAAAAATGGTAAATAACCTTTTATCTGTCATGTTATAGATTTCCTGTTCCTTCAAATTACAAATATTATCTAATAAAAAGGTATTAATTTACATGTTGACTGTAAAATGAAAACAAGCTAAAATTGTACATCATAAAGTCTGTTTTTTTTTTACAGTATTTACTGTATTTAAATTAGCTAAAGATATTATTCTACAGATAATTTTGATCATTTTCACAGTTTTTTCATATTTTTCTGTCACCTTTGGAGTCTTTTTTATTTTCAAATAATGTACTGTACTTACATTGAAGCACCAAACTTTTAAATCATTCTTTGGCACATTCTTCAAACAGCTACATCAGCCCATTATTAGTTAAAAAGCAAATAGGAAGTTATGTGGAGGTGTATCATTTACCATCACTGACTACTGTTTATGTTCAACCACCCCACCCTGCACTGTCCTTTTCTCTCCAACCATGGAGAAACACCCTAAATGGATTCTACCACACATTTGCTCCACCCACATGCATACTCATCTTTATATTTGTTTCAGACTGAAGGCAAAGACTCACCTGGATCCTGAGCTCAGTAAACTGCGACAGGATATCTTGAAATATCTCTCGGTCAGCAACAGGCAGTTCAGAGGACAACACTAAACCCACAAAGGACCCTGGGGTCTCTGCCAAGGTGTCAGGGAACATGAAGATCCCAGAGTTGGCCAGCAGCACTGGAGTGTCTGCTGTCAGCAGGTACAGGCAGTCGCACACCTTGAAAACGGGAGGACAGAAAAATAATGGGAATGATATAGTCCTCTAGGTCAAAGGTCATCATGATTTCAAAAGAGGCTGCAATAACCAACACTTAGCAATAACCTCAGATCTTTGAAATTGAAGAAAATGCAGGAAATTATGTCTGCCTTTGTTTCTCTAAGGGGTAAAACATAAGGTGTGAGGTGAAAATTATAAAATATCCAGTGTTATATGACCCAAAAACCTCATTGTAAGAGGTGGTTTGTAGTGATCCCAAAGGTTTGGTCGGTCTGTTCCTCTTTTGACTTCTCTCAGGATTTTAACCCCATCAGGATGAACATGTTAGTCATGCACACAGACATAATACAGAAACAGACTTGCTGCTGCACCGTGCCACTGGTATGCCGCCTGACAGAATGCCCCATGCGAGGGCACAGGACACTGACCAACAGCACAACAGAAGTGCAAAGTCATCTGTTAATGGGACCATTGTCTTGCTGGAAACAAAGAAGGGCCAGAATACAGGAGAGCAGCCCACCAGCCTGGTCTGGTGGGAAACAGGCATAATACACGCTTTGTAGAGGTGCCAGAATAGATTTGTATTTTTTATTCATTTGGCACACAAATAATCAAACAGAAGTAGCTGCTGGTCATAAGGCTATATGTGAATACGATACAACCAGGGCTAAACAGATAAAGTTATACTTCTAGAAAGGTGCTTGTGCCATAAAGAAACAGGTGGAGATTAAATCAGTGATAGACATCTCCTACAATATAAACATAAGGGAAAGTAATACTGCTACAACAAATTTACACTTTTGCAATTCGGCAGCTCATTGTCATTAATGTGACTCTCATACAAAGCACAAATGAATTCTTAACACTTAGAGAAAATGTTTTAGTATCAGGTCAACTAGTCCTTTCATCAACAGCTGGAGTGTAATGATAACATTGTAACTGGAGGTGAAACAGCTAGCCACTTAATCAATTAGCTGACTGACTGAGAAATAATGTGCAACTATTCTGATAATTATTTAATCGTTGTCTTTTTGTTTCAAGCAAAAATGCCAAAAAAAATAAATCCACTATGTCTAGTCTAACAAATGAAGGACTACTGCATTTTTATCATTGTATGTGAATGAATAAATCTTGTCAAGTGTAGTTTTTTTGTTCTGACATTTAAGACATCCTGTGAAATTGTGACAAGTATTTTCACAATTTCATTAAGGAGACAACGAATAAAAAATAAGATACAGGGTAAGATATCGCAGTATTTTCCAACATGCATAATGCTAAACTAAGGTGGATAAACAGTGTATGAGGATCCACCACAAAGACAACACTGTCATAAGCAGAAAATTTCTTAGTGAATAGTCCTCAATCTACGCACAAACACAGTGACTCATAGTTAGGTATGAAACACTTCTGATGGTAATGAAGTGCTTTCCCCTGGGGTTACACCTACTTACCTCTAAGGCACACACCCAAGGAAATACTTTTCTAACATTGCTAACATTAGGCTATGAAAATTCATTTTCTAAAAAGTATGTGGCACAAGAACTTCTTTTGGGATTTATAAAGTCCTATCATATCTTATCTTATATTAACATATCCACTCTCACATAAGTTCTTCAACATGACATATACTTACATGTAAAAATGTTGTGGATCTTTCATCAGCGGAATTCCCTTGCTGGCTGTAAAATGTGATGATGCGAAGGTAGCCTGGAGAAGAGAGGGAGCTGACCTGTCCATTCGGTGCAACAAAAAACAGCTGCACCCCTGAGGGGATGGAAAGCAGCTCCTGTCCATCTCCTCCAACTGCCGCTCCAGTGTGGTTTCCTGACCCGAGGCAGGCTCCATTAGGACTATAAGACAGGCTGCGGTGCCCATTTGTGGCCTGCGGTGTGTACACCGGAGGCTGGTCCCCTGGGTTATCCATGGCTGTAGATCCTGGAGCCGCTGCAGGGAGTGAGTGTGTGTGTTGAACAGCAGGGGAGGGAGGTCTGGGAGGGGGTGTATTGGGGGTTGGGGTTGTGTTCTGGGTGGTGGCAGGTATGGTGGGGTACAGATGGTGGGTCGAGCTATTGGGGGGCTGACTGTTGGGTGCCAAGTCTGGATAAAGATTAGGAGGAAGATCCTTTAACAGTAAGCCCCTCTGGGCTCCTGTTGTCAGCTGAGAGTTTTCCAGGGCAAAAAGGTGGGCATCGACAGTCCTCAAAGTGTCCCTCATCCTCTGCTGGAGCTGCCGGGCCGTGTCCCACACCGCTCCCTGCTGCCTTTCCCCACCGGTGGGAACATCCACCCCTTGTGTGAGATGCATTCGGCCTTTCTTGTAAAACACCAGGGCCATTGCTCTGTTGTCTGCCTCTTCAGCCGCCAATCCACGACTCAGGCAATTAAACGCAGACTCATACTGGTCCCTGATGAGCAGCAATTCAGCAGGTTCAGCCATGCTGAGGGGTGGAGAAGATAACAATAAAAGCACTTTAATGACTGGACACTTTTTCTGTACAACACACAAATATTAAACAGTGATTACAGCTTGTTTTAGGCTAAATAGTCATTCAAATTAGTTACTTGGATAGGAAACAAATTGGACTGTAAGACTAAAAAACACACAAGTGAGACAAATGAAGCAACAGAAGACAAGAGGAGAGAGCAGTACCTGTCCCCAAGATGTGAAACGACAATGTAGTGCCTTAAATGCTGGAAAAGCACCTTCAGTTCTCTGCTTAAATACTCATGAGTCAAAGCGTGAAAAATCTCAGTAATGTAACTGCTGTTGCCAGCGGCGCGTGGTTTAAGCGTCGTCAACTAGCTAACACATCTGGTTTAACCTGACTAACGAGACCAGAGTGTGTTTTTTTGTTTAGGTCTTCGCCTGTCTGAAGATTTACATTTAAATAACAGTAGTTAACACATGAATTCTTTATGCCAATATCACATTTACCAAACAGAAAACCCCAGACATCACTAGCTGCCCGTTGGAAGACAGGAAGTTTAAAAGTGACTTACCTTGACAGCCAAACTTTAATATCTCGGCAAAGAAAACAAACAAACAACTAAAAACAGTAGGTAAGTGTTTTCAAAGATTCCTTGATAAAGTTTTTAAAAGTGCTTCTGTCCTCTAGATGTGAAAAAGACTTCTCATGTCAGCGTGTTCACCTGCCTGACAAGTGGTTTAATCCGGCGGAGCAACCGTCAAAACAAACAATAAAATGGTTTCCTGCCAAGACTGTCAAAATAACATCCACAGGGTTTAAATACAGGATGCAAGTTACTATAAATTACGATAAATAATTTTTTTGTACAGACGAAATCAGAGATATAAAAATCTTGTCTTCTGTAAAAAAAAAAAATAAATAATAATAATAATAAATAAATAAAGCTTGTAAAAATGCTTGAATATAATTCCCCTTCCGGTCCACCGGATATAGTCGATATTTATTTCAGGTCTTTTCTTGGATGATAGTTAAATCAGAAGAAATGGTTTTCAGGAATGTTCCTGTTACATTTTGATAGAACAAATAGATTATATTTCATTTTTAAAACACAACAAGAATATACATATACAAGCTTCCCTTTATTTATTTTAAGAAATTTTTAGCTATTAGTATGGAGTAAAAATAACAAACTTTTTAATAACGGTCCAAGTGGCAGAGTAGAATTTTGATCTAAAGCTCAATAAAAGCACTTCATCTCTAACATAATGTAAAGATGTATGTAACATAAATACACACACACACACACACACACACACACGACTGCTGTTCTTGCACAATATACACTGCACTCTAGTTTCACAATCTCTTTAATCCTCACAAGTTATGACTTTCTATTTTTTAAGGGAGTTTATTTTTATCATGTCTTGCTGTTATTGTTCATTCTTGTGAAACAGTCATTTTGCATTTCACTACACGAACTGTATGAGCATATGGCAAACTAAATCATAAATAAAATGTGTTCACTATCATATTATACAGCAATATAATAGTTACCTGTAAGTAAAAAATAAAATAAAATGGAAAAATAATAATAATAAATTCATGTCAACTAGAAAGCCACACTTGTAAAAAATAAATGATTTTCATAATGGTGGAGTTAAAATAACAGGAACATCACAATTTTAAAACAACAGTAATTTTAAAAGTAACAATTTTTATTGATCAAAATGCCTCATGAGTAAAATCCCTCAGGGGATTTTTGCATCAGTGGAGGGCATTTTAAAGATTTTACAATTCGTTTTATATTAACAAAGTTGTTGTCAGTCATGACTTAATTACCCTCTATTTGTTTACTTAATGTGTATACATTATATTGACATTTAAATTACACGTTTAAAAAGAAAATAGATGTTAGGGGTGTCTTTTCCCAGTTTACCCTCTGTGGCAATTTATTACTGAGTATGAAAACTCTTAAAGTCCCTTTAGAATTGACCTTTTTTTGATAAGTTTTACTTTCCTTGAATGCTTGACCTTCATGCTGTAGAATGGTGCATGTCTTTAAAATAGAGGACTGTTTTCATATTCTTGTTCTGCAAAGTGAAAAAGTTTCTCTGTGCCACTTAAAATCTTAGTTTAGGGCCCGATTTATGTTGAAATCTACATTACACATAAAATGAAAATAGTATGTAGGTAATGTCTGGTATCTGGGAGTTAAACTATTAGACACAACTTCATACTCAAAGCAGAGTACTTTACTGAACATGTGTGGAGGTGAAATCGTTGAGTATGTTTTTAATGATTAAAAAATATACATTTTTTGTATTACTGGATATACTAGAAAAAATGTAAGAAAACATCTCAAGATAATGAAGTGCCCAGATGGGCGTGGCATGTATGGAGCTGAATCCATTGTGCTTGTTTTGTTCTCAGCGTCATTATGTTCTGGCAGAAGGATCAGAAGGGTGGAGCAGTGATTCGTAAGAAGGCAAAACAGCAGGTGGAGTGATCCGAGAAACACGACAATACCTGTAAATGGTGAGATAGAGGACATCCATTTAGAGATGCAAAATTGTGTCTTGGGAGCCTTAATAACCCAGACTGCAAAACTAGACAGTTCTGCCTCAAGGCTTGTAGCCTGCTTGCACTGTTTGTAAAGTTGTCCTAATTTATATTTAAAGAGCCTATACACCATGCCTTACTTAGAACTTTTGTATTTGTCCCTGATGGCCTGTTGTGGGCGGCTGTCTGCATTGATGTATAGTTTGTGGAGTTCAGTCAGGCAGGGCACAATTTCAGCCATGGTATACCCAGTAAAGGAATTTAAGGAATCAGGCTGAAATGCAAAAAAAAAAAAAAAAAGAAAAAGAGAGAGATTTAAAGTCTTATTTTGTCTAGTGTCCTGAAAATTTCCTATGAAAAGGATCTTTAGTACTGGACAAACTTACCCAGAGAGATCTATTTATAGTGTAGGTGGCTAAGCAGTAGGCTGCAGCAGCCACTATAGATGGGCTATACTTCAGGAATGGGCCAATTTCTAGCAAACTTAACTCTGTTATATACTAGAAGCAGAAAAAAAAACATTTCAAAATATGATAAAGAGAAATGGAAAAGTGTCTCCTTTAAGGAAAAACTTGACTGCAGTTTGTGTGATTTTACTTACCAAGGCAACGTTCTTTGTGTTGGCACAAACCGACTGGATGGACATGAAAAGGTGAAGGAACTGGTTTGAGGTTGGCGCTGCCATGTTGAAGTCCAGCACCCTCAAAAAAACATGCTCCATCCGGACCAACTGTTTCTTAGTGTAGGTGTTGTCTGTGATGTACACAAACTCATTCAGCTCAGGAGATACGATCTCCTCGTATTTTCTACAAGGGAACAAATCACATGGCTACAGGTTTCAGTAAATCCTCAAGTGCTCCATAAGGTGACTGGATAGAACAGGAGCGAATCTTTACAAAACAAATATATTCTTACGCAGCGATCAGTAATGCAGCTGTTCCAACCAGCTGCAGCTTCCCCCGTTTCACATACGCCGTGCAGGAGAGAAAGCGGTCCAAGTAGTTGACAGCAAGGTGAAGAGTTTCAGAGTGAAGCTTGTATTCCTGGACGACTTCGACCAGCCACTCCACCAGAATGGCTCGCATGCCATCGGTGATCTCTGGATGTCTGTCTAAGTAGCCTGGCCTTGCGCTGAGCTTCACCTAACATTAGAAACAAAAGCAGTTATCATGACAAACCTGCAGCTCTCATAGTTACACTACTTTAATGCTGAGCAAACACAAATGTGATAATAAATTACAGAAATCGCACCTCTCTCTCCCTCAAGTGCTGGTAAATATTTTCTGCATACTCCAGACAAAACACCTCCTCTGATATCAGGGATTCATTTGGTTCAGACTGCATCGAAGCATCCTGGCATGAACCTATAGGAGTAAACAGCAGGTGGATAAAAAGCACACAATAAAAAACAGCTTTGCAAGGTAGAAGGTTTTGTATTTTCCAAACTCACTTGAACTTAGCTCCAGTAGGAGTCTCAAATCTTCATTTTGCAGGGCATCAGTTTCAGCATGTAGATAATGACTGTCTAAGGCCACTTCTTCCCCAGAAGCTGCAAGAACTACTTCACAAGCCTCTTCAACGTACACATCGTAGCCGGACGAACAGCCAAGAAAGTTGAGCTGGGAGCTGTCTGACACCGAACTGTGTTTGGAAAGTTGGCTTCCCTGAGGAGAAAAATGGGTTGACATGACTGTCACGTTAGGCTGGAATGTAAATGTAAAACCCATCAACTATAATGCTCTCCACGGTGCCTCTCTTGCCTACCTGACTAACGGATCGACCACGTTGCTCATTTTCCGACAAGACACCGAGCACTGTTCGCTGTTTGGTTCTCTGGACCTGCAGTGCATCTACTTTGGTTGAAGATGCGATATTTTCTTTGCCAGTGTGACCACCATGACTGGGAGTTGTGCTGAAGTTCATCTTTAAACAGGGAGATGAGAAAAGAGAGTAAAAGAAAATAGCTTCAGATGAATAAAAAAAGTGAAAATACCAGGAAGACATGAAACACAGTGAGAAGAATAACTGCTTAACATTGAGCTGCCTCAGTCAAACAACATACATTTAAATATATTGTGTTGCCTTTGCCAGTTCTCTGTACGTACAGAGTGCCTGTGTATTGGTATGTGAAACAGGGTTGCAAGATGAATCTGATGAGTTGCAGGACAATTATAGCAAACAAAGAATTAATTGTGTATATTTTTCCTATATTGAAAAAGAAAAGTCTTTTCTTTTAGTTTTCTGAGCCCTTAAAAACTGAAACACTTAAAACAATAAAGGATAGGACAAGTCACATTCATAAGGACTGGGAATTATTATTCAAAAGCAGCAATTATTCCAATTGTAGTCTATTCAATATATTTTAGAAACCAAACAAAAATAAATTAACTTGATGTAAGTGTATGTAGCATCAGATTTTACATTTAAACCAGATTTTGAAAAAACAATATATTTTTTCCTGTATTTTGCAGTAATTTACTACAATGTATTTTATATAAACAGTCTGACACAAAAAATAATACATGCAACACTTTAACAAGCAATAAAGTAAACATTTCTTTACTTACAAGGGTCATGCAAGAAATAAAGGTGGGAACCACAGCAGCAGGTTTATGTGACATACTCTCATGTGATATGTGATACTAGTTAGTGAGGTCAATATATAATTGAGGGGCTTTTGAACTCCCTGGGCTATATCTTGCATAATTTTTTATTAAAAGTAAAAAAAAAAATAATGCTTTTTATGTTCATTATGATCATGTCCACCTTCTAATCAGCTAAATAATAATAAAATGAGCTTATTCAAAAAAATGTTTGGTGTGTGCTTTCAATTAAGCTGAGATACTCATGACAGATATTTCTTTTTTGGCAATATATTAAATTTTATATGGAAAATAACAAATTTTATCTGTGTCCAGGAAATCACTTTCAACTAAGTTACCCATTACAAAAACACCTCTGAAGAAAGTGTGTTAATTCCAGATCACATGACCTGCTCCACATGATGTCATTTCCTCCTGAAGAAAAGACTGGCAAGACTCCAAGGCTTTCTTAGTTAGTTAATATAAAGTAGTGTGTGAGTCAAGTGTGGACTTATCACATGTCAGCAGTGTTACTACAATATCCTTATAAATGACTTCCAATTTCAATTTTACTCAATTGTATATATATAATATTTACAAGAATCTTTCTGTAAAAACGCCATGTTGATTTTAGGCATGAAAACAGCAAAATGTCAACTATGTAACAAAATTATATATTGACCCAGTTTATGGTTTTCCTGACCACATTACAGCAGCTAGATGAGGCTACAGTAACAATTGAGGGTGTTAGAAGCAGGGTGGTCTCACCCACAAACAAAAACCAAACTGACCTCTATATAATTTCTATAATATTTTCTGGTTTAGATTTCAGTGGCAAAGTGGTCTAACCCACAACCCAAATATAGCATTAAAGTGGTGCTTCGAATGTTAGACCATTCTTGAAAACACAAAACTTTGAACCCATTTTTCTCAACAACTACTGAAAGTGGGTAGACCACTCTGCTTCCAAACCCTGCTGGTTCTCAGTAATTCATCATTTTGTCTATAAAATATTGAAAAATGTGACGTATTCATATTACGTGTTTACATTTTTAAAGCCCTCAATAAGTTCACAGCAGTTTGACAACTACAATACACCATGGCTGTGGACGGAATGCACTTTTTTCACTTTTTTGTGGTCTGAGAAACCACATATTCCATCTATTAAGCATCTCATTTGGCTTTTAATGGTGATTATGCCACTTAGTGCTAACATTCGCAGTAGGAGATGCCTCTAGCTCTGGTTGCTCCTCAGAGTCGATTCACTTAAATTTTTTGGTCAATCCAAAATTTTAAAATAAGATACCTTGTTTTCTTTTTGACATATCTGTATGCTGACTACACAATACGGCACAGACTGAGGGTTAATGTTTGCTCTTCATCTATTTGATTCTGCCTTTGATTTTTTGTTTAATGGGAGTTGGTTTCAAGGAAGTTAGGTTTTATTTTTTTCAAATCTTTGAGTGAAAATATGAGTGATGTTAGTGATATGGTGCCACCACATTTCAGTAGTGGTGATTGATTACATGCATAATCTATGATTATCAAGATTTTAAAAACGCTCAAAATGACACAGATCCCGTCTTTAGGAGACCTCATGTCTTATTAAGAGGAGCCAAGCCCCCCTGGCTCCCCTGCAGTTTACTATTGTTTAAAGGACAGCATCAAATCATCTCATTTAAAAGCTCATGCCAATGAAACAGTTTGGCAAATCTGTCCGAAAAAGACAAAACACAAAATGCTTTGACTTTTTTCTGATTGATGAATTCAGCTCTGTGAGGAAAACTACAAAAACAGAAAAAAAAACAATGTCCATTTTTTACTGCTCTCCCAACAGCAAAAGAAAAGTTGTGTGGGAAACCAGTTGCCCTTAAATTTTAAGCATGGAAATAAGGTCTTGTATTAAACATTTAAACCTCCCTTCCATTCAAAATTGTATTTTTGTGAGTGCTACTTCTGTGAAATGTTTGACCCTCACTGTACAGAATAGTGTATGTAAGATCTGAGTTAAGGCATTATTTGTGAGCAGGATTTGTAACATTACAGCTGTTTTACATAGAAGTGAATCATGGTCCAATGGGCAACATTAAACCTGCACTGTGCAAACACTGATGAAAACCACTTGTAGCTATCTAGTAATGAAAAATATTGAAATCAACAATATTTAAACACATAAAATATGGATTTTTCAGTAAGCAAGATAGAAGATGGCATTTGAAGAATTTCAAAATAGCCTGACTTGTTTTTTTAAGGGAAAAAAAAACATAGATTATACCAAACATGTTATTGTGAAATGATTACTGAACACATCTTTGAACATTCCTGCAGCAGATCTCGAATTAACAACGTGTGAAGCCAAATCATTCCTCCTGAGGTAACCACATTGCCATGGTTACAGGACTTTGTCAGTGGGAATCACAAACTAATACAAACGGAAATCAGAAATGAAGCTGAAAGCAAAGTGCATCTCATCAGTGAATCACAGTCCAACAGTGGAAAGCTGCAGGTTTCAGGGCATCTGCTCCTGAATGTAAACTCACCATGATCGAGATCAGCGTAGCTCACAGTTGAACGTTTCAAAGCGGAAACGTGTCCATGAATTCAGACCAAACTAACAAATAACCTCTAAAACTTTTTGATTTCCAGCTTATTTGGACAAACAGCGACCTCAAGCTGCCTTTAGGCGACTGAGAGCAAATTCCTGGATGGTTTGTTTTGTTTTCCTCCGGTGAAGTTTACCTCGTAAATGAAACAAATCAGCTGTTTCGCTTCAGGCTTCTCGTCCAATCACGTGTCAGGATGCAACCGCTGACAGGCGACGTCATGCGTCAGGAATCTGTCAGGGGCTGATTTAGTTTTCCTCAAACACTGTGAAGTTTTAAAGCATCGTATGAATCTTAATATGTGCTTTCAGACAGCGTTTCCACTTTCGCCTTTATTAAACAGCTGTAGCATCACTCAGCCGATCAGCAGCAGCTTCATTAATTACTTGCATCCTGTGAAATATGATTTTAATAAAGAATAAAGCAGTTTCAAGGTTGAATCCAGTACTGAAATACATTCATTATTTTCAAAATCCAAATGTAGCTTCCTCCAGAAAGTTCTAGAGGAGAAGGTATTAGTCATACAAGGTTAAATCTACTGGTTTAATCAGTTAGGGCATCTCCTCAGTATGTCTAAAATGATAGGAGAAATAGTTAAAAATTAGATAATAAATTTAAAAAATAGAATGTGGAAGTTGCATTTTGTATCTGTGATGCATATTGTAAATAAGCCTATATGATAGAAAGCATGGCACGGTAATGGGTCCGTGTACTGATCTGGTAATTGGATTTTCCGTTCTGAAACGGGTATTGAAAAACAAAAAACGAGTGGTTATTTGATTTTCATTTTAAAATACAAAAATTAAAATTGAAATACAAGACGTTTTTCCTTTTCATGGTCATAAGGGATATACGATTTTTTAAAAATGCTTTTATTTTCGTTTTATGTTTAGAATAACAAGAAAGTAAGATCAATAAGAGACAGAAACGAAAAAAGGTCCGTTTTTTCGTTTTCTGAGACCGGAAGTGGTCATCAGCAAGTGTGGAGCCAAACAAAGTACGGTGCATAGATTGTATATAATTTTTTTTCGTTAGTTTTCATGGTCAAAATGAGAGATCAGGTGGCCGATCCTAAAATAAATCAATATTGATTTCTTTTATAGAGCGTTAAAGTTTTGCGAAGCATGGGGGCGGGACTACTTGATTGACAGTCCGGTCTGGAATGATTGACAGGTCATCTGGATCGGCAGCCCAGACTCTACGCTCCTCGTTTGGATTAATTCTGATATAATAACTGTTGGTTTATTTATCGGTGCAGCAGCAGAACATTTTCCACAAACAGTTTTCCTGCCCGTTGGCTTGTTTTAACCAGTTTTCTACCTTCGGCTGATTCTACCAGCAGACACTGAAAGGACTCTGATAGTTCGGTAAGTAAATGTTTATTTTCGTATCGGTGCCGCTTTTAATGTACTTTATATGCAGCTTTAGTGTCAGATATAATGTGTGCCATGCACTCCAGATGTTGGTGGAGTTTGTTTCAGTGTGTGTTGACCAGAAAAGAAAGTTAGCATAGTAAATATTAGCTTTAAAGTTAGCGATGCTAACCGAGCTAGCTGCTCAGTCTTAGCCTGATTAAAGCTAACGTAGCATCAAGCTAATGTGTTGAGTTTCATGTAAACAGCTGAAGTGTGTTGTGTTCCTGTAATGTGGTTCATTAAGTTCATAAAACTGTGGCTGGTTGACATTAATTTAACGGTCAGGAAACTTAAATGTGATTAAAACAGTAACGTTAATGTTCTAGTTGTCAGTAATCAGCTTTAATTTGACACTAAAACAGACTGATAGTTTTAAATGACATCAGTTTCATTAATTTGTTGAAAATTGTCTCATTTGTTGTTGTGATGTTGCTGCTGATTCATTAAAAGCAGATGATCCCTGTTTAAGATACGTTTAGTTCTAGTATCAGAAGTACAAGAAGGAAAATGGAAGTTTAGTTCTGCTACATCAAAGATTTCAGGAATAAAATAACGAAATGAGTCTTTATGCCTCAGACTTTATTTTACAATAAAGAAATAATGAAATAATCACAGATAATAAAAATATAAATAGCAGAGAAAACCTGAGAGAATAATTTCCTGAAAAGTCTGTGAAGGAAAAGCAGCTTTTTATCCTGGAAGATCAGAATCAGCTCCAACATCTGCATCTGACAGCATCAAGTCAACCAGAAAGAAAAGAAAAAAGAAAGTGACTTCTTTCTGATCACATCTGTTCCACTGCTCACAGTCTGCTGCTGCTCACATTCTTCACATTTATAGTCCACTTTTAAAAGTTCAGCAGAGCAGGGTGCTCTGCTTTGGAGTGTGACGATGTCGTCGGTGATGTGGAGAGTTAAGTTTCCGTTTCACCCACAGCGTGCTTTAGGGCGCTGGGGTCGGACTTGATGTTTGAAATACTGACCGACAGCTCAGATTTAACTGTCTGTAGTTCCGTTTTGATGGGTGTTAAACTTTCACTCAAAGCCGCCAGGAGCTCGGTCTTTAAAATAACCTCTGTCTCTTTACAGAGTGAAAGTAGCAGTTCCTCCTTAAGGTCAGATATTGCAGCATCTGAGGGCCTCTTCAAAAGAAGACGTAGTTGATGAAGGCGTTCTGGAGCAGGACCAGAAAGACCACGACCAAGCAGCCTTTAGATCTTAGGCAGCATCTCCCTCAGGTGGGTGTCAACGGTGTTCATGGTCAGGTCTGTGGTAATCCTGTCAAAAAACAAAACAGAAAAAAATCTAGATTATAAATCAACATGTAACCAAAGCACTCTGTGCATAATGCCATAGTATAGGATGTAGTTCAGAAAATTTCAAAGTATAGTATGCTTTACTCAAGAATAACATAGTATGGCCTGTAGTTCATAGTATAGCTTGGCAAAAAAAACATAGATTATTATGTGATTCAAAAAGTGCAAAATGATAGGATGTTGCCTAAAATTGTCATGTATGATATGTGGTTCAAAAAATGTAATAGTGCAGTATATTGTCAAAATAGTATGTTATTCAAGAAAACATCAGAGTATAAAGAGTATGTCGTCTAAAAAATGCCATAGAATAATATTTCATTGCACAAGTAAAATTATAGTAATTGTTAAAACTTTTTAAATTCTTATAATATGTTGCTAAAAAACAACAAAAAAACTAAAACAAAAAAAAATCATAGGAATATTTCAATTTAAAAAACCTATAGTATAGAGTGTCGCCCAACAAACGTCATAGTATAGCATGTCGCTCTAAAAACGTCATAGTATAACCTTTGGTCTAAAAACGTGATAGTACAGCATGTCGCTTTAAAAACGTCATAGTATAGCATGTCGCTCAGAAAACATCATAGTATAGCCTTTGGTCCAACAAACGTCATACTATAGCATGTTGCTCAAAAAACGTGACTGTATAGCATGTCGCTCAAAAAACGTCATTGTATAGTATGTTACTCTAAAAATGTTATTGT